>NC_091755.1:49859984-50159984 GCF_043380555.1 Nothobranchius furzeri | reverse complement strand
GGTGGTTTGGGCATCTGGTCAGGATGCCTCCTGGACGCCTCCCTGGGGAGGTGTTTCGGGCATGTCCTGCCGGCAGGAGGCCCCCGGGTCGACCCTGGGCACGTTGGAGAGGTTACATCTCCAATCTGGTCCAGGAACGCCTTGGGGTCCTGCCGGAGGAGCTGGTGGAGAAGGCCGGGGAGAGGACGGTCTGGAGCTCCCTAGTTGGGATGCTGCCCCCGCGACCCGGACCCGGATAAGTGGAGGAAGATGACGACGACGGTATTACAAATCAGTAAATGTGTTTTGTCCCCACAAGTTCATGTACAAGCAAACATGGCATCTAACATGGCATCGCCCAGAGACTGAGACCTGCTCCCATGTAGTTTAGACCCGCTTTAATGGGTTGAATATTTTTCAACAGCATTTTTATGGATACATCTGGAGATTACTTGGTAAAAACTACACCATTGTCACTTTTAGAGATAGAGGCTCTTTTTTCAACCTAATATAAAAAAAAAGTTAATATTTTAGACTGGCCGGGTCAGCTCTTCATCATGAACTGACAATAATCACCCCATGATGTATTTATAAGTCCAATTTAACTTTTGGTTTTTGCCTTTTAAGATTATATTCCAACAAACATACGAAGGCACTTGAAAGGAGCAGTTCACATTCCATATGTAGGAATCAAACTCTGCTATTTCACATCAAACTCATTCAAACTAACACATAACTGATGACTCAGAAAAATTCAACAAATTCATAAATAAATCAAATTTGACCAAAGGTTTTGCTAGTTTAAAATATTTTATTGGGGGTTTTTCATGTACTTTTGGAAGCTTTGGGTCATATTTATGCACAAATGCAACATTTTAGCAAACTTGCTTATAAAACCTACAACTGATGTTGGGATGCACCCAGATTCACCAAATAGCTGGCACACTACGAATTTGGAGGTTTACTCCTGGAATGACAGCCATCAAAATGGTCCCAGTGGGCTCCATTAAAAAACTGAAAGCACGGCTTCATGGGTGAGTGACCTGCTGAGTGACAAATATCTAAAAAAAGAAAGAAAGAAAAGAAAGAAAAAACATGGGAAAGAAGCTTTGGATGAAGCAAGTAGGTTGCAAGGTTGCTTTTAAAACGTAAAGGAAAGTTCATTTCTGTGGCACTTTTTAGATAGAAATCAGTAAGTCCTTCACAAAAATAAATTTGGCATGATCAAAAATGGTTAAAGAAAAAAATAGGTTTCCACCACTTTTTCATATTTTTAAATCATTTTCTTGAGCCAGTGTGTCCTAAACCCACCCTTTACAGGCAGGAGTGGGGAACCCTGGTCCTCGAGGGACGGTATCCTGCATGTCTTTGCTCCAACTCTTCTGATTCAGCGGTTGATTCACCTGTTCAGCAGCTCATCAAGCTCTGCAGAAGCCTGTTAATCACCTGCTGATTGAAATCAGGTGTGTTGAAGCAGGGTTGAAACTAAAATATGCTGGATACCAGCCCTTGATGGACCAGGGTTCCCCACCCCTGCTTTACAGGGTTAATGAAATGTCACCCAGAACCCTGCTGCCCCCAGTGGCCAGAATATTGCACTTGCAACTTTAGAGTGGTGGGCCACCACCTGTGAACTTAGTAAATTGGAGCTTACATGTCTGGCGCAAAGCTAAAGGCGATCCAACAAATATTAGTGAGCTTTTTTTGTTTGATGGTGACTTGTTTTGGCCGGGCTGTGAACAATGTTACATTACCTTACACTGAATTTTATCATTTAGTAAAGAAGTCCTCTTTAGAGGAAGTAAATTAATGTGTTAATTTCATAAACTTTAACGTCTGATTTTCCTGTTCTGGATTGCGGCAGGGCAGCACTACTGATGGACAGAAAGCCATTACACGGTCAGCACCAAGCTTCACAAACCTTCAGCCACACACTTATTCCAGCAAAAGCAACAAGAATAATATTTTGGTTTCAGGAGAGTAGAACATTTAATGTCCGACTGCTCGTTTTTGTAAAAACCAAATGTCCCAGAGAGGGTTTACTCACCCGAAACACATCGGCACACTGGACTTTTGAGGAGAATTGTTAAAGTGGTCTTGCGCTGTCTTCAGAAGACCAGAGGTTCTGGTTGCACCCCTGCAGTTTCTCACATCTACTCACACAGGCCACGGATCAAAACATTAAATAAAAAAAGTGAAAACTTCCCCAAAGGCAGCTAAGTGAAGGTTTCCATCCAGGGTGAGTTTGACTCTGGCACACCTGATCTTTTAGATTTTTTAAGAACATGGTATAAAGCCCACAGACTGGCTCGCATTGTGGAAAATCAACAGAGAAATAAACAGTTTGTGATGCTCAAAGCTGCTTTATAACACTTTAAACTTCACTCAGCCTGCCTCTCTACATCTCTTTCTGCATTTATGTGCACTTCTGGTATATTTTTCCTCTACACCTTAGCCTATGTATTTGTGCATTTGCATGTGCATATTTAGCTCTAGATGCACTCTAAAGCACCACAAGAATTAACTATTCTTTGAACCCATGGCCTTGAATCCAGCAGCTTTTGGCTTTTTTTGCCTGACTGGCCAAAAGTCCACCAACTAAGTGGAGGTCCTTCTATCTCAACTAAGGCTTGGTTTATGCTTGGCGCATTCACTTTCCGCTTGGTGATGCAGCTCGCGGATGGAACACACTTCACAACTCACAGCGTTTATGGTTCATGCGGCTTGTCTCTGCGGTGAGCTGATATTCTCCCAAACTGTAGGGGGCAGCATGGGGCTCTACGGCATGCATCCAACACTACACCATAGTAGAAGTAAAAATTACTGTTGTTTACAACATGGCATTCCAGCATTTTTTAACAGCGTCCTCGTCTTTTCCGACAGTGCGAGCTATTTCTCTCCAAGAATTATTAACAACATGTTGATCACGGTGATCTTTGAGAGCTGAATCATACAAATGTCTGTATTTACGAACCTCTGCCATACTAGTTCTTGCCAGTCCGCCATGTTTTTCCGTGTACGACCGTCCGCGTGTTTAGAAAATTTCCTAGGTGCGCGTTGTGGAAAGTTTGGGCCGTGCGGAGGCGCGGTGGAGGGGCCTGGTTGTTAAAATAACGCAATTTTGCCGCGCAGAGCCGTGCGAACCTCGCGGACGCGTCAAGCATAAACCAAGCTTAAGGTGGCATGGGGCCAGTCTGGTTTCTGTGTGGCGTCTGAACAGGCTGCCATTCACACAGGCCTTTGCAACACAATCAGTCATTCACCCATTCACACGCTGGTGAGGATGAGCTATGATGTAGCCACAGCTGCCCTGGAGCGCACTTTACCGTCATGGCAATTGGCATGGCATCGTCCAGAAGAAATACTTATTACGAAACCTTTCTGAAGCTCCGATTCCGCACCGCAGCTGGTGTAAATGCTCAGATTACTCAATCATTTTTGATCTTTGCAGAAGGCGCACAAGAACCGGACCACATCCGTCCCGTACTCTGTGTGAATGAGGCTTAAGTTAATTCAAACAAAAGGTAGGTTTCAGCTAATTTTGCTGACTTTTTTATTTATTAATTTATTATAATTTTTTTTTTTTTTTCATTTTTACAGTTAGATGCTTTAAAATCTTTCACTGTGTTTCAATTATAAGAGTTTCTGGGCATTTTTGGGAGGGGGAAGGTGACGGAGGAAATATGATGGCTCGGTTCACTCAGTCATCATGTCGCCATACAAAATTGTCCCTTTTTGGACTTTGCTTAGACATCAGCATGTTGCAACCGTTTCAGCAGTGAGTGATGTCATCAGCAGCAAATTGTATCACGGTGCAGTGTTGATGGTGGTGGAGCTGGACCAGGAGGCAGAAATGCAGCTCAGGTAAAATAAATAGATTTAATGAATAATGGCAGGTAGGATGATACAACAGGAGCAACTGACAGGGTGAAAACACAACAATGATCTGACAAAGGACAAGTGCAAAACAGGGGGTATAAATACACAAGGATAATCAGAAACACATGGGCAGGATAACAAGGGGCAGGTGAGTCCAATAAACAACTAATTAGGGGCAAACGAGACCAAGAGTCAGAGGGGTCGGAGCAGATCCTGACAAATTGTGTCCACGCATAAAAGTTTGTCTGTCAAAGGTGTGCTGCAATTCATTTCTTTCAGGGGAGGGCATCTGTGTAACAAAAGTAGCATTTACTGACAAGAAGCAATGCAGTTTTTTACAAAAGTCTCTAGGAGACTGCAACACACCCTGATATAAGGCGTTGTGGAGGGATTTCTGCTACAATTTTTGCAGCGTCAATGGTGCTTATTGTCTTTTCTTTCCATTCCACTTCACCGGCAACACTTCCAAATGTACAAATACTGACTGAGTTACAACCATTCAGAAGAAGTTAACCACAAGTCCCGACAGGCGACTCTACCGGCCCATTTGGAGTTTATACCTGTGTTCAGGTATTCGGTTATGACAATTACCCTGGCCAGTTGGTTCCTGAAATGGCCCGGCGTGTTCCTTTCCAGCTGGCCCAGTGAAAATTGATGATACTGAGAGTAGAAACACGTTTTTTACTTCTTAACAGGTCTGAGTATGAGTGAGAGCACGCCGGTGCGTTGGGGAGTCGCGTGAACTCCACACACCACTGGTTGTTTCGGTTTCCAAACCTGTTAGGAGTCAAGCAGCTCTTCTGTGTATCGCCTCTCCCCTCAGAACCGCTTCTGGAACACACACACACACACAGCTGTACATCACCACGCTCACACAGATGCACAAATCAGCTTGGTTGTTGACACCACCTCGGAGGAGGCTAATCCATTTAGTTCTGCTGCCATTTGTGGTCGCACGTGTGTTTTAAGAGTAATATTCGCCCATTTTCATCACAGGATTAGTCAACTAAGACTTGTAATTGAAGCCTGATGAGCCAAATAATTTCAGAGAAAGACGTTGTCCGTGGAGCGGAGGCTTTACCAGACATGGAGAAGTCTTTATCTCACTTTACAGCTTCAGGCAACTGTTGGCCGTTCCTAATCTCACATTCAGCATGAAAACACAAAGACATTTGAGTGGCATTTCCTCAAAAATGTGCAAGGCGCCGATTTAAAGGTGTTAAAAAACATTAAAGTGCACAGAAATATACTGTGACAGTGTGGATTTCATATGTCTTACAGGAAAATGTTAGTTGAGATGGATTCACATTTTTTAAATCCTGGTTTTCTGCACAGGAAAAGGTATTATAAAAGCTTGGGAAATGTTGCTTCAGACTCCCACAAATCTGATAAAAGTCAAAATGTCAACATTTTGGGGCCTGGAATTATTGCATAGAAATTATGAAAAAAGAAGGGGTGGGGGGGGGATTACATTTGCTTCACTGAAGCCTGAGTGAAAAACACTAAAATAAAATAAAACTTGCAAATCAATAGAGTGTTTAGCAGTAACTTAGATTAAATGGGTTTTTCGTGCATTTGGAAATGTGCTTCTATGTAAAATTTTGAAATTGATTTTCCTACATGAGTGACGAGCGAGTCACAGCACAGCCATGACAAAACGGAACGTTTTGTCCAAATTTACAAAACAAATTAAGTGCAAGTCATGCAACGTACTTTATAAACCATGCAATGCAGACAAAGCTGCAATGCCAAATTTGGAAAAAAAAGTGTGTTTACATCTCCTCTGTTAGATCATGCTGAACGAGCCACGAGCCAGTAGGGGCTGCATGACTTAAATTTTTTTTAAGTCCACTGTCAAGTAATGAAAACCGAGTCGACTTTGACTGGTCGTTGATGACGTCATACACCTGAGGCGGCGGGGTGGGGGTGGGGGGGGTGGGGGGGGGGCGCTGGAGTTTTTGACAATTTAAAGTGCGCCCACATTTTCATAGTTAAACATTTCTTTTAACAACGGTAGTTTCTGCTTCAGCCCTCTCCCCCCTCCCCCTGCGCAGCGGCCGCAAACTCACTGATGTGCCTGCAGTTCTCTGAGTTCCTGCTGCTCTAAACATTAAAATAATTATTTCATTTTCTGTTCCTCACTTCTGATTACCTTCAATGGTGTCTGTTTGTTGCAACAACCAGGTAAAAAAACAAACTTGTTTTTATTTGACTATTTTTTCTGTCCTGTCTCTGTTTATTATCTTCCTGCATCTCCTCTCAATCCTAAAGAGAAACTGCTACCTGGATTCATATATATTCACCTTATGAGTTACCTTTGAGATGCAGTTCTAAAAGATCTACCGACTGCAAAAACAGCGGAGTGCGCGCCGGCCGCACCGGTGAGGTGCGTCACCTGAGGACAAGGTGATGCGCTCCACTCCACAGCAGCGAAATGCATCAGGCACAAATAAAAGACAGAAAACATTAAAGGAAATGAGCCGACATGAACGATCGCGTGTTAAATTTGTTTTTGAGGTGGCGACACCTGATTTGATAATGTTACTGTGGCCGTGCTCAGGACGCAGATGTCTGGAGCGCGTCAACGATCAGAGCTTTGCATGCGCAAGCTGGTTAAGGTTAGGATGGGGGTGAGGGGAAGGTTAAATTGCAAGAGGGTAAACGTCACAATTTGGTTAAATGTCCGTTTTACGGCGGGCGTCAGATACCGACGCTCTGGCACAGCGCGTTGCCTCCCGACGCGCAGGAGCTTGTCACCTGCTGTCTTTTCTGAGGACTGCATCTTGCCGGTCATTATCACGTGACAGCGACTAGTCGATGACAGGCATAAAAAGTCACTACAGAGCAGTGAAGTCGACTAGTTCATATAACCCCTACGAGTCAGGGTGAGATTTTAAATGTTATTCGGTGGGCAGGGTCAGTTTGCCACACTCCCTTGGTGTTTGGTCGTCCCTGCAAAAGTTCTTGTGGTTGAGACTAAAAAGTCAAAGTCCTCTCAAAGGTACTGTGAACTCCAGAGATGAAAACTGAGCTGTTGTCTTTTGTCCCACAGCTTTGATAATCTCTTCATGACAATTAATAAACACAAACAATCACATCAACACAACACAGGCTCACGAAACAAAGATGCAAATAACTAAACATGAACCTGCGCCGCCTGATCGTCGAGCCGGAGGAGTTCTCCTGTGACTTTAGCATTTCCTCTTGTCAGCTTAAAAAAACTAATCCAGTTTCTTTTCACCTGAGAGCTTAGGTACGCAGCGCAGCAGTTTCAGGATCATTTTTGTCTGGAGTGGACTTAGCATAGATTAGCCTCATTTTACGCTTCTTATCTTTCTTTCCTCCTTCTTCTCACCTTTTCTTTGATTCATTCAACTTTTGTTTTTGGCTCTTGTTGACAGCTTTAGTGCTTTTGTTTGTTGTTTAAACCAAGAGAGGATTTAGTCCTGCTCTGACACAGCGTTTGGCCTCGGATCTGAACTGTTTGACTTCAAGCACACACAGTCTCCCCACCCCCCACCCCCCACCCCACTTTCCCTTGTGCCCGGTGTAATCCTCACAGATAGAGCAACCTCTTCGAACACACTGGAGTGTTGCAGTTGCTTAGGCAACAGAATATCCCATCTAATCCAACCTGTTCCCATCTCCCCAAAGTCTGAATACCTGTCCAACTGAACGACTTGCTAAGCTCGCTGCTTGTGAGCCTCGTGTCTTTGAATAGCAGTGATTTAAATAACAACTTGTGAGCGTATGCACTGACATAAGGCTCACCAAATTGCACATTGTTTCATTTTGAAGATAGAAAAGCAACACCTTGTCAAAATATTACCTGGCTGCACATTAGCCTGCAAGCAGAAATGTGTCGGTTCCCTAAAAAAAAAACAAATATATATATATATATATATATATATATATGTTCATATATATACATATATTCCTCTTGAATTCAACTCTTGGTTTCCACCTCAGAAAAAGAAGAAAAAAAATGGATGGAGGGAGAAATGATCTCACCAAGCGCTTTATAATCTTCCCAGGGGTGCCGGGAGCAGCAAAGTGTTTGGGACAAAGTATTGATTTATATAAAACTCAATGTTCCCTTCGCTGCCCAGATCTGAGCATGTCTGGACCACAAGAGCGATAAGGGATTGGACTAATGTGAGAGCAGAGCAAAAGGGTCCTAATGTCAGATGGATAAGCCACGGTTTCAACAACCTGAAAGTTTGCAGCGTTTCTCGCTGCACGCTGTTATTTCTCTCTTGTTTTTATTGCGTCATTATGTTGCAGTGCTGAGACTTGATGAATTGGAGCATTACGGATTATTTTCTCGTGAGATGTCCCCGATGATTTGTGGTAGAAGCTAAGATGTGCTGCAGTCTGAGAGGAACAAGAAGCTACTGCAAAGATTTTGATCAGATGAATCAACATAATTAGCTGAAAAGCGAGGAGCATTTTCCAGGCTTTACGTCGTCATGTTTTCTATGTGATGGTATCTAAGGTTTCAGTTTCAGTCAAGCTTACGGTTTCTATTCTTACAGGGTGTTTCTGCGTAAATATTATGAATAATTGTGTACGTGATGCAGATGCTATTTTTACTTTCTGACCAAACTCATGAGCCAACCACAAATGGAGTTTTGTAGAAGATTCAGCTCAGATGAGATATTAGCACGTCAGGCCTGTTGGTCATTAAAGATGCAATATGTAAGAACAACACGCTTTCTCTCCAAACGCGTCAGAAACAAACGCTTGGTCAGTGACCCTCTGCGTCAGACCCCGACGCCGAAAGTGCCCTTTTTTGTCACTGCTGTACAAAAATGGGTTTTTCCAAATGCAAATCCCAATGCAGCGTAACATAGACACAATGGGATGTCTGCTGGTGCTGTACCAAACCAGCACATCTCACCGCATACGAACCTTAGCGGTCACTCATCAAGTGTTTGTTTCCAACACGTTGGGAGTGAGAATGAAGTAAAAACCCTGTGGTAAAATTTGGTTACTGCAGTCCATTTTTCTAAACAAAAATGTACCTTTGTGAGTTTTGTGGCTGTTGCCAGTCATGGATCAGTGCCGGAAGATTCTAAATGACGAGTGAAGACAAGCCATACACAGCAAGTAAAGTAGATAAATACATTGCCATGTCTGATGTTAGCACTCTTGGGTGTTTTACGGTAGGGAGAATTTACTACCTTTATTACGTGAGCTTTTCACTGGTAATGGAGGAAGTTTGGTGTTTTGCCGTCTTGCTGCTAGCTTGCTGTTATAGTTCTGAACCACTCATTAAAGGAAGTAAAACGCAATGATTGACTCATTATTTACTTAACACACACATTTCACTGTAACATGAAGTTGTTGGAAATTGAAAAAGTAGCTCAAGATAATTTTAGAGCCGACTATTTGCTTCTAATTCATAATTAGCAATGTTAGCTCAATGTTAGCCACTAGTCTTTTTCACCCAATATTAAAGTAAAACAAAAATATTCTGTGGCTTCTTAGGGTACGAGAACTAATTTCTGTGTTGTTCCAATTTAGTGGCTTCTACTTTTTAAACAACTCTGGAGCTTTTTGCCTGCCGGCGGAGCAGTGCTAGCTCACCAAAAACACAGTTACGTCGTAAACTCACAGATTGTAAAAAAGTATGTCCCTCTTTTGTTTTATTTGAAAGGAGAAAAACTGACAACCCTCCAGCCAGATGAGAATGCAATGGATTTTAATGTAACCGTCCTTTCAACACGATTGAGACAAAAGACATGTGACTATTTCACTGTGGAATTCTTACATAATGCACCTTTAAATCGTTTTTTTTCTGAACGCAGGTTTTTCGTAAAATTATTGGAACATAACTTGGTCATTATTTATAGCACTGATTCTGAAACATGGTTCAAAATGACCAAATATTCCTTTAAATGATGGTTGTGTAGCACAAACACATTTCAGTGCAAATCCCAACTAAGATCTTTTACATTTCAATCAAATTCAATTCAAAGATACTTTATTAATCCCAGAGGGAAATTAGAGTTTCAGTACACACAATTCAGAGATCAGACACACATAGGCAAAGACACATGACAAGAATTGGTGACTGTGGTCATTCGCAACCCCCAAGTCGCACTACCTTAATAGAGATCAGAGGGTTTATATGAGGATAGGTTCAGGTGGAGGGAAAAAAAGGCACTTCAGAGCTACCCTCCACAGGGAGGGCAGCTTTGCTCTGCAAAAAACACCTCAGACAGACATGCAACAGACTTCAGACATTACACAACATAAGTGTCCACTAGGTGGGGTGGTAGGGTTGGGGACTCTCCACACATCAGTGGCTGCAGCCACGATAAGCAGCGCACGTCACCTCAGTCTGGACAGGGGAGGGAGGTTGTTGGGTTGGAGGGCACAGTGACTCCTGGTATGATTCGGCGGCCTTCACAGCCCGCAGTCCTGCCCAGGCTGGGATAGGGAGACAGAGCTGCCATAGTGATGGCAGCATTCCACATTTCTTCTGAGGGAGGAGTATTTGTTGCAGCCTCACAGGCTCAAGGGCACCAGCTTCAGATTAGAAATTGTTTTGGGGCCAGACAGAGATCATTTCCTCTCTGTCTTAAACTTCCGTTGGTCCTCAACCTCTCAAAATCCCAATAATGGCGCAAATTAATCTATCCCAATCCGTGCTGACCCATCAACTCGCTCCTTGATGGCATCCATCTTTTGTGCCAACGCATGAATCTCAGCCAGAGTTCCAAGCTTACGACTCATCTCGACGGTTATATGAGTCTGTGCATTCACAGCGCGGTGTAATCCATCCCTGAGCTCGGGGAGAGTGCCAATAATCCTCGAGAGCTCGTTAATTTTCCGGTAAGCCAGGAAGCTTCCTAGGCCAAAGAGCATGAAACCTGACACCAACACCATTTCAGTTTGGAATCACCATTGTAGTTTTTGGCAAATGGTTTACATCTTTAACCCTTCATAGGGCTAACGTGTGTATTTAGACCCTTCCGCTCACGCCATAAATGATGTCAGAGTACCTTTTCACAAACCCTTAGAATTATGAGATTTTACCCAAACAATCATCAGAGATCAAGCTAGTCATGATTTGCGCCATGGTGTCATTCCATCAATCAGTGCGAGGTTATAAGGCGCCAAATATTGGTGTGTCTGCAGAGTCAGAACACTGCTCTGTGTCCTCGTGTTTACAGTCAGATCTCTAAAACTAACAATGCTAGGTGTATGAAACTCTCACATCACTAGGTTGACTAGGTATGCTAAATAAGGATATATGTGTTGGAAATGTTAAACTCTATGAAATTGGTGAAATCTTAGCATGACAATCAAACTTGACATTATTGAACATGCGCAATCTCGCCATCAGTGATGACGATGAAGAGGAGGAAGATGACATTCAGGCAGATTCTCAAATATAAAATATTCTAATAATCTATATTTCATCAGAAATAGTGTCTATTGTTCAATCACTTTTTAAAAATATTCTACAGTAATTTGTTTATAAAAAAATGCCATATTGTTTAATAATTGTGATATAATCTGTATTTTGAACAGTGATATAATGTTCTAAAATTAGCTAGATTATTCTAAAGTGTCTTATGATTACCTATATTATTCAAAAATAATGTTAATTTAACTTGTGTTTTATTTTGGGATTTCTTTTACCAGAACAGGGCCAACGTCCGTATTTCATCTCTTCGTTTTCTCAGATTTTCTTTATGAAAATAAATGTTTTTGAAACACCCTGGGACTGAAATTTAAATAATTAAAATACTTCAATGAGTGCCCTATAAAGGGTTAACAGTTGCATTAATGTCAAGTTTCCGATGTTTTCTGGAACATGCCCCTAATATTTTTCATTTATTTAGTGTATCTCACAACCTTTAGGATAATATTCAGTTTACCAAATACCCAAAAACAGAAAACTGAAGAAAACTTTACTGGCCAAAGCAGGAAATAAATCATGAGAAAACGTCAAATCAACGATTTCACTGTGAAACTTAATTAACTCTAATTTTATTTTTGTTTTACCCAGTTAGGATGCTTCCATCATTACTTATGTGGGAAAACCAAACCACAGACGTATGAAACTATATATATTTTTTATTTAAATATCAGTGTTGTTTCCAAATCCACCTTACTGACCTTTTTTAATCGTGCACCTTCAGAAGATGAGTTGTATTTGTAGAAGATTGTTTATTATAAATTACAGCAAAATGTCGCCAACATTGCTTTGGCTGCTTGACAGCATGTGATGGAGATCCATGACCAACCTGGTTTACATGGATTATCTGTTTTAAATTAATGAAGAAGAGTTGCTGCCTAATTGATTTGACCAAGTAATTATTATGGGATTTCGAATGCATTTTTGTTCGAGTGGTATTTAAATAAATGTAATTCCTTCAGATGGGGCTGCAGATCAATTTTTTTTATTTTATGATGTTCACACAAAAATTGAAGGAGAGATTGTTTGCTTTTGTCAGATTAAAAATCCTTAAACATCCTTAGACAGTTATGATTTTACATTTAATTATACAGCTTTTTGTCTAAAGGCAGACTTATCGATGTGCCTTCACTGATTTAGTCTTTAATTTGAAACAAGAAGCTAAAAGGGCATCCTTCACCAAAGCATCTGCTCTAAATTACCGTTTTAACTGTTTTTCTTCTTTGCTCACATTCCAGTGTTTTCTGTTTGTCTGAGAGCAAGTTTATAAAAGTCATAAGTTATGAGGTTTAAAATAATGGCGTTACTAACGGTGTTCTTTTTTAGGTAACAGAATAATCTAATTAATTACTTTTCCTACTGTTGCAGCGCCGTTACCGTCACTGGGGACGGAAGGTTGTGCGTTACTATGTGCTTGTCGAACGTTGAGCAACAGTGTGAGGCTTTCTGACCGCCACACTTCAGCTGCAGCCAGGGAGAGAGAGGTGTCGGTAACGCACTTACAAACACGATGATGATTAGCTGGGTGGGCGGAGACCCTCAGTGTCTCAGTCACTGCCTGCTGTAGACCCAACAGAACAGTGATGGGAATAGCGCCGTTTAAAATAACCACGTTAACAAAAAATATTTCTTTCTGTAACGAGCAAACTGATTAATTACCGTCATCTTTTATCAAAACTTTTTTTTTATCTTTTATTTCATTCACAATGTATAAAATAAACACAAACAAATACAATGTACATTAACATATTGAAAAAAAAACATTTGAATGAAAAGGAGCAGATAGAAGAAAAAATCTTATGATTTCTGCCCCTTTTTACGAAATAAAATTATCCGCCAAACAAACACAGTGTAACCTCAGTCACTTTCTAATATTTTCACGTCTAATCTTTGACATTATAATTCTCCTTTTCATAATTACTAAATACATTAGATTTTATACATTTTTTAAATATTGCAAGTGTAGTTGATTCTTTAAATTCCTTGTTAATGGCATTCCACAATCTTACACCATTTACAGAAATGTTACATTCCCTCACTTTGGTTCTGTATAGGTTTCTCAAAGACATCAGTTCCTTTTAACATGTACCCACTTACTCTCTTATGAAACATTTTCTGAATATTAGTTGGTAGATTACTCGTATTTGCTCTGTACATTATTTGCAATATTTTCCACTCTACCAAGTCAGGAAATTTCAGTATTCGTTTCTGCTACTGATAAGGAAATGCGTGCGTTAAGCAGTGCAGTGCGATGTGTTGAAGCTGTCATCAGCTGATCAGGAGCTAAAGAGGTAGATGTTTTCATCCAAGCGCATCACGGCCCGTGAAGAACGAGGAAGACGTGATGAATATCTACGGCTGCAGACCCGCAGATTCGTTGCTGCAGCAGCGAATCTGCGGGTCTGCAGCCGTGCCCTTCTTAGCGTGACAGCGGGACGTCCCGAAGGTCCGCTCACCTGTTCACCGCTCAGACGTCATGGAGCTCAGGTGTTATTAGAACTACCTGTGTGTGTTTACCACCCAGCTTCAGCTCTTCTGTGGTTGGGTCTGACCCAAGTTAGTAAATGTAAGTCCTCCATCAGGCTTGTGCCTCTGCTAGTGTCATTTTAAAGGATTTTATTTATTTATTTAACCATTACTAGATTACCAACAACAGAAATGCTGCTAAATTATGTGAAGCTGGAAAAATTAGAATACTGTGCAAAATTACATTCATTTTTGTAATTTAACTAGACTGAGAGACCATTTAAAGGCTCGGGAACCTTTACAGGTGTTTCTATTTGCAATTTTAAATGTTAGCTGATTGGGGTCTTGTGAAATATCACACAGTGACCTTTTAATAGTCTAGATTAGTGTAATGTTCCTGTTAGTAGTTCCTCCTGTTAAGTGCTTATTTATTTAAATTATTCAGGTTCATAAAAAACATTTGGACATACATTTTATTATGTTCCAGTCATTAGTCATTTATATTTCACTATTGTAGTAATTTAGAGTAAATTAAGTAAGTTCAATTAACCAATTTTTCTTGCATTCTTTAATGAAAAAAGTAACCAAGTAGTTATTTTTCTTGGTAATTAGTTGCTTTTATAATCTCGTAACTCAGTTAGTAACTGAGTTACTTTTTTGACAACGTAATTAGTAACTATGACTAATTACTTTTTAAAAGTAACTTTCCCAACACTGGTCATAACAGCGAGGAATGATGGAGCACATACGTAAAAAGTCAACTGAAACATGAGCAGCGATGACAAGTATGACAAAAGCAGTATTGATGAATTTTACTGTGAAAGCTGGTCACAACAAAGCGAAGCACAGACTTTCCCTTGTGACGTGTTTGTTTTTATTTGCCTGTCATGCAGGAAAACTCGCGGCTAGACGTCTTTAATGCAGCTTTCATGCGGCGTTGCAGATACAAAGGTGAGTGTGCCTGCTTTGATGGAGATGGTGCTCCCTCTCTGAAACCCTAATGATACTTTCGTCTAGGCCTTTTTCTGCCACATCAAAGGATCAACTAGCCTAAGTGCTCGTGCCACAGTGTGAGGGCACACACCGAAGCCCATATTTACAAATCCCTGTCATTTCCATGCTGCTGCAAGAGGAGTTATTTATCCATGTGCTGCAAAGGAGATGCTTCAGGATTTCATTAAACTGAAGCAATGGCGCCATCATATGGACAGTTTTTATCTCTGGTGTATGATTAAAAAAAAAAAGATAAAGCCAGAAAAGATGGTCGGCAGAGGATTTCATCCATCTCTCTAGAAAAAAATTATGTTTGATAAAAGATGAGAGAAAATGAATGTTCTTTGTACTAAAATCATTTCTTGTTGCTTAAAACATTTAAACTGAATTTCCCTCCAGTTTTGTCCCATGTGTGACCTTTGACCTCCCAGATATTAAAAGGAGGAGATTCTCGCAGAAAAGATTTGTTTAATAGTTGTGTTGACTGAAGAAAGCAAGCTCGAGTCATCTCAACCTGTAATTTTCCTGTGATGGGATGAAAAACATCCTCAAACAGCATCTGCTGCTGGAGGAAGGCCAGAGAGACGTATCTGTTGCCAGGCAACCACTTTGACTTTGTATTTTGTTGTTGCTGGACCACTAACTAGATTTTCAGTCAAGGTTGCATCAGAGTGGTTTGATTTCTCTGCAATGCTGAAAACATGCAGAAATCAAAGATGAGCACATTTATTATTGACGCGCTCGTGTTAGCGCTCATTATCACGTATATTAGAGGATTTGGGAAGCGCTGGACATCGCGGGGAGGATTGCAAAGGTTACTTTCATCACGGAACTCCCATGGTCATTAAAATGTTATGCACCTCACAGTCTGTTCAAACAGCAGATGAAGTAGTGATGCAGAGTTTATGGAGGCAATGAACATGTCTGGAAACCGTCTGTTGGCCGGGGTTTGCTTGATAACGGATTATTTTTCCAGGACAAAAATGCACTAAATCTTCACAAATAACACAGTTTTTTATAAAATTGTGATTTTTACTCTGGCAAGGAAATTAGGAGTGTAGGAATTTTCAATTATGTGTTTAAATGACTAATGGCATTACTAATAGTATATTAAAAATAAAGCAGAACTTGACTAAGGTTTGTTTTTATTTATTCTTTTCACTGATAAACGATAAAGAGAAACTGTCTTATTCTTCATTTCCGATACGATATAAACCAATAACAATAAATGTGGGATTTTCTCCTCAAAGATAAAATAAAAGTACATCATTTCAGGTAAATGACATCACATATGAAATATTATGTATACCTTTTTAAAAAATGCACAAACTACAATAATTTAAATTAGGCCAATGATGCCAAACAAACACTAAATCTCAGATCTGTCATGTTTGGACATTTTGGGTGAGAGCAGAAGTTGCCAAAGAGTTTGATGTATAACATCTGCATGGTATGTAAAAGTTGTGTCATTAAATGTGTAAAAACCGATACTGATGATTTCCAGTATTACATTTTAATGGCCAGTGTAGGCCAATAACATTGGACGCCCCTCATGATCCAGTTGAATCTGCCCCCTTCTCTATGCCATAGATCAGATCCATTTGCGATCATCACAACTCTTTTCACAACTGTATTTGGTGATTTGATTCCTCCGGCCGGCATTTGGAGGTCTGTAAGTGGTTGTGTGTGGTGGTGGTGGTGGTGGTGGTGGGGTGGGTGGGGGTGGGGGGGGGCGCGGGGGGGGGGGGGGGCTAAAGCAACACCTGGGGAGTCTGGGGCCCATCTCAGCCTTGCTACGCCACTGATCTGTGTACATTATAATTGGCAGAAAGAGACAAAAACGTACGCTAATTCAGTATTTATTATTATTTATTTAAATGGTGAATGGCCTGTATTTGATATAGCGCCTTCTAGAGTCCTGGAACCCCCCAAGGCGCTTTACAACACAACCAGTCATTCACCCATTCACACACACATTCACACCCTGGTGGGGATGAGCTACGATTGTAGCCACAGCTGCCCTGGGGCGCACTGACAGAGGCGAGGCTGCTGTGCACTGGCGCCACCGGTCCCTCCGACCACCACCAGCAGGAGACGTAGGCTAAGTGGCTTGCCCAAGGACACAACGACAGCGACAGACTGAGCCGGGCTCAAACCTGCAACCTTCCGATTACGGGGCGAGCACTTAACTCCTGTGCCACCGTCACCTACTTGAGTACCGGGATTCTTTAAGAGTCGCCTAAAAACCCACCTCCTCCGCTTGGCGTTTCCTGAACGTGTTTGAATTTGGCCCTCCTTTATGTTGATTTTATTTCTCTGTTTTCATTGGTTCGCTCTATCCCTTGTTTTACCCATTTGTCTTCTACTAGAATGTTTTACCTTTTTTGTGTAATTTGTAATTTGAACTGCTTTTATTTTCGATTTATTCACCAAATTTAACCTTGTCATGTACTATGTTCAGCGCCTTGGGCTACCCGACAGGGTTGCGGAAGGCGCTATATAAATAAAGCTTTGATTGATTGATTGATTGATTGATTCATTGATTGATTGATTGATTGATTATATTTATTTATAATCCTGGTGCTCAAGGGCTACTGGCCTCCAGGATTTATCTCATTCTAAGCTTTGAAACATTATCCTACACATCTAGACAAACCATAGCAGTAGCACAGATATGTTGCTCTGCATGTTGGTCTTGTCATGCTCGATTGTAGCCTCAGCAGGTCCACCATTGGCTTGGCTAAATTTAGGCCAGGCCAATCACAAAGCGATATGTTTGTGGAGGCATTGGCTGGGCTAAGCACCATGGCAGTTTTATACTGCATCGGGATCTGCAGTCAGAAAAGGGAAAAACCCCTATTTGTACATAAGTGATGAAAAGGGGCACTTTTGGCGTCTGGGGTGTGATGCGGAGGGTGGCTGACCAAGCGTTTGTTCGACGCGTTGGGAATGAGAATGTGTTGCAGAGACATGAGCAGATGGAGGCACTTCTTCCTCTTCTTGTATGGTGGACTGCCCTGTTGGCTTATTTCCATAGTGATGAACACATGATGTTGTTTATCGCTCTAACTTGTCCTAGCGCTGTCCAATCACGTGCAGAGACAGTTTAACCCTCCCACTGTCTTTATGGGTGACCCCGCCAGGAAAGTTGACCATTGAGCAGGATTGATGGTTTATCCCTTGAGGTCCACCTGGCAGGGGTGAGGTGGTGCTCACTCTTCACCCCTGCCAGGTGAACCCAAGGGATAAACCATCAACCCTGCTCAATGGTCAACTTTCCTGGCAGGGTCACCCATAAAGACAGTGGGAGGGTTAAAAGACAACCGTAGATTCCGCCCCTAACCAAGCTCTGTCTATGGGTCGTGGTCAGACTGTGTTTATTTATGTACATAGGATGGCTTACCTGGCCATCAACACCTGCTTTGATGGTTCAATCATGAACTCTGAAAAGCATGACCTGCTCCATGAGAGGCAGGAAGCTTGATTGTAACCTGACAATTTTTGCCTTCTTTGCTTGCATTTCCAATAAATGTCATCCAAATCTGCTGCAGCATAGAGATATAGCCATCTAAAAACGAATTTTACATAACTCAGGTAAATGATACATGACAAAAGCCAATAGTTTGTTTGTTTACCCCAAAAAATAAACAATTCTGTAGCTGTGACATTCAGTTTGCCCAGCATGTAAGTACTGAAATTTGTTTTTGACAGGCGAGAGCACAAAATGATTCTCTGGCTTCTATAGAGACAAACAGCTTGTGGCAAGTCGCCAATAGAGAGCAGAAACAAAGACGTGTGTCTTTGAAGACACGCTTCCATTATAGATGTATGTAGAAGCAGAGTCGGCCTATAGGAATACCAAAAGATTCCCGCAGAAGGAAGAGAGCTACATGAAAAGTCTCGAGTCAAACTGAAGCTTTGGAACATGGTAGGAAGTTGGAGTGACAAGTGGAGGACTCGACCCACCTGGGGTTTCCTGTCTTTTATGATTGACACTTATTCTTGAACACCTTTCAGAGGTTTGACACGTTATTTTCTCTGAATGGATGGCTCTGTGATGATCCAGTGGTTAACACCTCCCACCTGTCAAAACCACTTTTTTCTCTCCCTTCAGCGCAGGGAATAAAATCCCAGAGAACCTTTTCCTCTTCACACTCTCCTACTCAACACCTTTACTTTTTCATGCTGTTTTGGAAATAAAAGGATACCAGGAACATGGATGCAGCTCAGATTTGAGAACTTTGTACAACTGTGGAATTTTGTTTTTAAGTCATATTTTTCCTTTTTACCAGAATTTGTCCGTTTTGCTTCAGCATTTGATGAATCCCTTTTGGAAAACTTTCCGACATTTTTAAAGTCTGTTTACATTCACAAGTAAAAGCTTTTTCTAAAGTGTCCTCCCAGACTGGACCAATCATGATGACCATTGGCTGATTCTGAACACCAGCTGATTTTTGGGCTGCATCCTACTTGCTTTATTTTCTGTTCATAACCTCCTCAACCTCCTTTTTTTTAGAAAATTTCAGTACAGATGAGCTATCATTTTAATTTTAGAAGTTGTAATGGCTCTAATTCCTTGTGGGTGACGGTGGCACAGGAGTTAAGTGCTCGCCCCGCAATCGGAAGGGCAAGACACTTAACACACGTTGCCTGCTGGTGGTGGTCGGGGGGACCGGTGTCGCCTGTGCTCGGCAGCCTCGCCTCTGTCAGTGCGCCCCAGGGCAGCTGTGGCTACATCGTAGCTCATCCCCACCAGTGTGTAAATGTGTGAATGACTGACTGTGTTGTAAAGCGCCTTGGGGGTTTCTTGACTCTAGAAGTGCTATAACAAATGCAGGCCATTTACCACTTGGAGGGGTCCTGGAGGGTGTATGGGAGTTAGGGGCTCGACACACGGGAGGCGACATCGCCTCTCCTCCATTCATTTTCAATGAGACGCGCGACAAAGAGATAATCGCGGGTCTCCCTCCTACCAAGCGAAATGCGAAAAACGTGCGTGTGAAATTTTGCGCTCGTGCACGTGTCGTGCACAGGCGACCCAGCGACGCAATCCCAGAAAGTTGAAATATTTTCAACTTTTCATTGCTGTCGCTCGGACGAGGACCAATCAATGGAGGTTTCATTCACTGACCAATGAGTCTGGGTCACAGAAAAGGAAAGAAAGAAAGGAGAAAGAGGACAGGCAGAACAGAGGGCGTCAGTATGTCACACAGTTTTTCTCAAAGAAAGGTGGGTTTAGTTAGTGAGTGGTTAAATTCAACCTGTTTGCTAGCTCTGATATCCACAGTGACAGTGTTTCATCTAATTATGGTAAATGGGTTGTTGTCCTTGTCCCTACCAGAATCAGCAGCTGATGATATGTCAGCAGGTGTCCCCTCACAACCCAATGAACCTCAAGAAGGTGAGCAATGTAGCATGTTAGCTAGCAGCCTCATTTAAGGGGGTCTGTGGGAATCACTTAAGGCTCTCTTCTCTATCAGTACTATTACAAAGGAATATAAAAAGGCTATTTTTGGTGATAAACACATTGTTTTTCCACATAATGATAGTTATAAATATCAATCAGTAAAATGTGTAGATTGTTTTGGATGCTGGGCAGGTTGAAGCATTGTTATTTAGTCTGTTAATGTAACATAAATTACTGTGAGATTATTACTGTGAAGCACCTTTTTGAAGGCACCATACAAGAAAAAAAACCTCTTCATCTACTAAACACCTTGAAATGAAATGTTTTGAATCTGACTGAATTATGGGAGGTTTTACAAGATATAATTTGTTTATGTAGCTTTTAGAACAAAAACCAAAAATCAGTCATTTCCAAATAATTCATCAGAGAGCAAAAATGAAACAAAAGCTGTTAATAACTGTTATAAATAAACTTAATTTTCTAAAACTCGTCATTATTTATACTGCTGTAAAAATAATGGTGACAGCTTTGAACAAATCAAAAACAAGATATGTCACTCAGGAGCATTATTAATTATATCACTGTAAATAATAAATCTTGCTGTGTACAATCAAGGCTGAATATATTTTTAGCTGTTTTTTGTTGTTGTTGAGAAAAATGGGTGTCCAGAGACTTATTTACGTATTCATTCAAAGTTGTCCAACTTTAAAATTGTTTGTAACCCTAACTGACTCCGGTTTGAACTGTGTGCTTATTCATTTTGTGTCTATGATGAAGCCGTGGAGACTTAATAAAGAAGTCACCTTGTGAGCAGTGAACCCTTAATTTTTATCAGTCATACAGAAATACTTGATTTCAAGAGGAAAGAAGCTGAAAATGTAGTTATGTAAAGCTTTGACACAACATGGAAATTTTATTAGATATCCAAATTTGAATTTTATCATCAAATACAATTTTAGAATAAATAAACACATTTTAAGGGAGTAATAAGGAAAAGGAGATTAACACCTTTCAGCATGTGCATTTCCTGCCTTTTTCAGCAGTGATATTGCTAATTCTGTTGAAGGAAATTCACTGTTTAATGAGAGACAGCTGGTGAAAATTATATGTAAATAAGTAAGCATGCATGTAGACCTACATGATTAAGCAAAACTGAAACACTAATATAAAGTATATATATATTCTCCCTTTGAATCTGGGAGGGTGGAACCCCAGCTCCAGCTATGGATGAGCCCCTAGGGGGCCCAACTTGATATTTTTTCCATGGGGTCCAAAATCTCTGGCAGCTCCCCTGTTCCTACCCTCACCCATGGTCATGAGCTCTGGGTAGTGACATAAAGATTTAGATCATGGATACAAGCGACCACAATTAGTTTTCACCGCAGGTTGGCCTTAGAGATAGGGTGAGAAGCTCCGTCATCCGGGAGGGGCTCAAAGTAGATCTGCTGCTCCTCCACGTCGAGTGCAGCCAGTTGAAGTGGCTCGGGCATCTATTTAGGATGCCTCCTAGATGCCTCCCTGGTGAGGTTTTCTGGGCATGTCCAATCGGGAGGAGACCCAAAGGAAGATTCAGGGCATGCTGGAGGGATTATGACTCTCGGCTGGCCACGGAACGCCTTGCGAATCCCACGGATAAGCTGTGGGAAATGAGTGGACGGCAGTTGTAACATATTTATTAATTGTTTAACAATATATTCCTATTTCAGTTTTGCCATCCACGTAAAACTTTGTGTATCTGTGTAATTTTAGCTGTCTTCGTTCCACATTATCGGGCATAAATTCCTCAGATATTTCTACAAACACAGATTGTTTTAGAATCTTAATCGTTTCATTCCAAAAAAGATCAAAGTGGATTATGGCTGTCTGAAAATCCCTTCAGTCCCCAAAGCCGTTTAGGCGAAAATGGATTTATAAACCTTAACAACACTGTTTATTTCTCGTTTCATAGTTAGTTTAGCAGATGTCCCTCTGGCCTTGACCTGTGGATGCCCCGGAAGCACCACATTTTGCTACATGTGGTGATTTTTGCTTGAGCCCTTCCCAGATAACCGAGTGGGGAATGAGTGGGCGTGGCCTACCCCAGCTCATTTTCTTAAACTGATAGAGCCAAGAGTATGCTCATTCTGGAAGGTACTGAAAATGTCATGAAAAAGCTGAGACTGATTTAGGGCAAAAACGTCATTAACATGTTTTGTGTCAACTAACCAAATTACTGTTACAATTTGAGAGAAAACTCATAATATGACCCTTATAGGGCTAGAAGTTGTTTGAGGAGGATTTTTACAAAAAGTCTCTAACCACTTCAAAATCCCTACAGCATGGGTCACCAACCTGGACACCATGGCGCCCCCATGGTACCTTTAAAGGTCTAAAATAAAATAAAATAAAATAAAATAAACTGATTCCATCTTTTTTAACCACAAATGCATTAATATAGATCTAAAAACATGATTGTTTTTTTCTTTTCAAAAACTCTCTTGTTTTTCATTTACATGAAGGCTACTTTACCAAAGGTCCCTATAATATCAGCCTGGTAAGCCTTCATGTGGCTCAATACTCACAAAGGTTGGTGACCCCTGCCTGCCCTAGAGTGCCGGCATGTGTCCACTTTTTGTTTTTTTGTTTTTTGTTTTTTTGTTAAATCATTCAAAATGAAACAAACCATATAAATCAATAACTTTAAACTGTTATAAGTTAATAATTGAATTGAATTGAATTGAATTAACCCGGGGTGACAACATTTCTAAGAAGGAAATCCAGAATTTCTTCTCCTATGCACACGTCCATAAACACACCGCTATACAGTATGCCACAGACTAAAACAAAGCAGCCTGGTGTAACGTTCCTTACGATCAGCAGAGGTCAGGATTGATCCACTCTCACTGCTGCAGCGCTACAAACCTCAAAACATCTCAGGTTTCATTCCCAGGGACTGATTCATGCAGTCAGCCCATGTGGGGTTTCATATGTTTTGTCACATGAAGTCAAACTTGAGTAAAATCTGCTGCTTAATATAAAAACGAATAAAAACTACAATAAAAAATGTTTCCCGTTTGCTTTGATTTCATCAGGACCTAATTGCATCTTTACATAAGTTTGGTAAATGTCACCCACCATCTTTTAAACCATTCCAGTTCGGTTTCAGCTGATGAAAAGCACATTGGGAGTGCATTTGCTATGAATTATGTAACTTGGTTTTATTGGTGCATATCTCAAAAGCCTTTGAAGTCACGAAATAGGAATAATTGTGATGCGTTTTATTGAATCATAACTTCCTTTTTAGGTCAAAAGAAAACAAAATGGAGTGTTTTGGGATGCAGATTGTGTTTAATTTGCCCACAGGTTATTCCCTCTTGAGTGGAAAAAGATCAGATGAAGGAAAGCTGTCACAGCTCATAAACTGTAATGAGTTGCATGTGTGGCTGTTAAGCTGTGCGCTGTAGGACTTACGAACGTTACCGACGGCTGACAGCTGTTTACTGGCCACTGACTCATCCTAATGTGGGACAGATGTGTCTAAAGACGCTGCTGTCTATCATTTCAGGCCCAATGGCTCGAGTTGCACAATAAGTCCATTCCAAACTGAAAAAATGTAAAGTGCCACTTGCTCTTTGGCTAAAGCCATACATCAGATTTATGTTCTCGTTCCGATTTCCTCAAGTAGTGTTTGGATTCTCTCTGCGTCTCCTGGCAACTGAGATGGAGACACCAAAGATGTGTATCAGTGAGAGGAGGCGACAGATGGAGGTGTGGACAAATCCTGCAGGGCCGACCAGAAGCCAGATGCATAAACAATGCGTGTGCCTGCTCGTGCACACAAACGGGCATCCATACACAAAGATTATAACGTGAGAATGTGTGCATGCTGAGAGAAAATGTTTGATTGTGCAGATTAAACTCACCACACAGTTTTCCGTTCTTATCCTCGTGATCTCTGGCTTACAGTAAATACATTTATTATATGAAAAATGTTTGGTTATTTGATTTTGCACAACTGACTCACACTTGTCTAATATGGTTTAAACCACTAACAGTTTTATTTGCATTAACATTGTAATCAATTAATTATTCTTTCACATTAGTCGTTAGGCTGCAGTCAGCTGGGTTATAGATGCATCACATGACTGGTGGCGCTGAGCTGTTAGGGAATATTGAGGTAAAAGAGTCACTCTAAAGTCAGCTCTGCTTTCTTACACCGGCCTCTTGGGTGACATCTAGTGGCCTTTTGTATGAACACATGTTTGAATCAACCTGTTGGCCAAATGAAGAAACTTCTTCAAACCATCACTTGCTTGGTGTCACTTTTCTGTCAAGAGAGAGGGGGTGTGTGTGTGTGTGTGTGTGTGTGTGTGTGTGTGTGTGTGTGTGTGTGTGTGTGTGTGTGTGTGTGTGTGTGTGTGTGTGTGTGTTTACCTGGGTGTAGGAGGAGAACTGGTACAATGAAACATGTGATGCGTGATGTCATCACGCTACTCATGGTTCCTAGTAGAGACAAAACTTCTGTGAGCTTCTTCAAAAGGTTGGCCCACAGCTGGCGGGCTTTCTCATCCTGAACCTGACTTTGTTTTTGCTAACCGAGCAAGGCAGCATGCAGACAAGTGGACCAACTCTGGCACCTGACACGCTCTGTTCTTCTGAAAGTTCTGTGGTGACCATATTAAAAGGGAGAACACACCCCCAGACGCTCTGTAACTGAGTGATGTTCCCCAGCAGTGATGAGATCTGTTCTCATCGACGCCAGCAGAGCACCAACCGGCTCTTTGTCCTCAAACAACCTTTGGAGCGTGGTAAAGACTGCAAAAACTGTTGTTTTTTTTTTTTTGTCTGCACCCATTCTTGGCCTGGAAATCTGGCGGATGATGGAACCACATCATTGCTTTGTAAATCCTTTAAAGAGAAAACACATGAGCATTTCTGTCCTTTAGCAAACAAACCCTGTTGGTTATGAAACTTTATGAAACCGACTCTTCTGGACGCATCTGAATCCAGGGGTCTGGAAGCCACGTGGATGTGTGTTCTGTTGTCTTTCAGAACCAGCAAAAGCTTTTACAAATCAAATCATTTTGTTGAACTGGTGATTGTGCGAGTGCAGCAGGATTTTCTTTGCAGCTGTCACATCTTTGGTTCCTCTGAAGCGTTGTAGAAGATGATGGTTGTGTCTAAAGTATCTTTTTGGAAAATGGCCACACGTTTCTTTTTATTTTTCTGTTGTCATTTTTCAGTGTCTGTCACTTGGAGCTTTCCCGACTACACAGCCTGCACCCTGATGGTGACGTGTCAACAGTGCCTCCTGGTGGTCAAGCTGAACTCCCATTACATTATAAATATACAGGTGAAACTAAAAGAATGGAATGTGGTGCAAATGTCTGTTTATTTCAGTTAGTTAGCTATGACTGAGAGACCATCTAAAGGCTCAGGAACCCTGGATTCATCAGCTGATTCGAGTTAAACACTTTGATGGATGTCTTGATTGTTCTTATTGTCTGAGATTTTGAATGTGGGGTTTTCGGATGCTTTAAGCCAGGGGTGTCCAGACTTTTTGCAAAGAGGGCCACATTTGGTAAGGGGAAAATGTGTGGGGGCCGACTATTCAGGCTGACATTCTTTGAACCATTAACATTAAATACAAATGAACTTTTTTTGGATTTTTTTTTTATTGTAAATGGCGTACTTTTACTTTTACATTTTTTTCCCCATTAAGTTTTTACCAAAATCACAAACCACAAAAAATGAAGAAAACTATCAAGGATATCTAAGTTAATGTGAAACATTACATATTATTCACTATTATATGCTCACTGTAAACAAAATTCAAAACAGTGATCACAGCATATTTAAACTGTGATTTTGACCATCACAAAAAAATTAGTTAACCGAGATTCAAGAATTTATTCAAGTCAAGAGGACTTAACAAGTATCTTGCCTGCACTAATGTGAAGGGTGATACTGGGATCTTGACTGCAGTATGTAGTCCAGGTCTGGCTCAAGAGCAGTGGTTTTGATGCGTAAGACGTCACGCAGGTAAGAGTCACTCAGTCTCGTCCTCATGCGGCTCTTGTTAATGTTCATAACGGAGAATGTCTTCTCACACATGTATGTGGAGCCAAACAAGCTCAGCATTTTCCTTAGCAGATGTCCGAACTGCTTGGAACCTACCTTCATCCAGCTGGCAGTAGAAGTTGACAAGAGGGAGCTGTTGGTGCCAACTGCAATGCTCAGCGTCACACTGCAGCTCAATGAGCTCCAGCTGTAGGTGGTCTGGAGCGTCATCAGGGTCCACGGAGAAAGGAGAGGAAAAACGCGTGATCTCCTTTTCAATAGCTGCAAAGTCCCGAAAGCACTGCTGAAATTCCTCTACCGGAGATGAGATGTCTGCTGCGTACGTTGTCATTTGCGCACTGATATTGTTCTGTGGGAAACTGGTCATGATTTCCTGCAGCGATGAGAAATGTGCGGTATTGGGCTGCGCCTGTGACAGGTGCCTTTGGAAAAGTAGCAGCTTGGTCCGAAAGGCTTTGATGTGCGAATACAGTTGGCTTACCACTGCATTTTGCCCTTGAAGGCTTGTGTTCAGCGCATTCAGATGTCGCGTTGTGTCAACTAAAAATCCCAAATCAGCCAGCCACACAGGATCATTGAATTGTGGCATGAGTTGTCCCTTTTTTGTCAAGAATTGTCCAATTTCCTCCCTGAGAGAGACGAAGCGCTGCAGTGCAGACCCCTGACTGAGCTATCTTACGTCGTTGTGATACAAAACATCTCCGTATTCAGCCTGGATGTCGAGAAGAAACTGTTGAAACTGAGGGTGGCACAGCGCTTTGGAGCGAATATAATTAATAGCCTTTATCACGGGTTTCAACATTATCATACTTCATATATTTGGCACAGAGAACTTCTTGATGAGTAATACAGTGGAGTTTAATAGCGCTGCCTCCTTCTCCGCTGACTTTGTTACACACAAGGGTTGATAATCCACTCTGCTCGCCAGCCATGGCCGGTGCGCTGTCTGCAATAATCCCGGTGACTTTATTCCACTGTAGTTTCATGTCATCTACGGCGGAACAAAGAGAAACAAATACATCTGTTCCTCTTGTTTGGCCCTTCAGACTCTGGAGGTCCAGTAGCTCTTCACTCACATCCATGTCATTGTCCACTCCTCTCAGAAAGATCAGTAACTGAGCGGTGTCGGATGCATCCGTGCTTTCATCGCAGGCTAACGAGAAAAAGTCAAACTCAGTTCCTTTTGCCTCTAACTGTCTCTTAATATCTGATGAAACGTCTTCAGTTCTCCGCACCACAGTGTTATGAGCCAGGCAAGTAGTGGCAAACTCTTGCTTCTTGGAGGGACAAATTTTCTCAACAATTGTCATCAAACAGTCTTTAATAAATTCACCCTCAGTGAAAGGTTTGCAGTGCTTTGCAATCAGCGTTGCCACCTCGTGGCTTGCCTTTGTAGCATTTTCATTTGAGTCACGGGCTCTTGTGAAAAAGCGCTGCTGTGCCGTTAAAACAGCTTCCAGTTGCTTCACTTTTTCACCACGTTCGTTCCCAGTTAGCTTGTCCTAGCTAGCATGTTTCGTCTGGTAGTGCCTCTTGATGTTGAATTCCTTGAAAACAGCCACAGTCTCTTGGCAAATTAGGCAGACACAGTTGTTTCGTATTTCAGTGAAAAAATAATCCAATTTCCACCTGTCCTGGAAGCGGCGGCCCTCGCAGTCAACTTTCCGTTTTTTGTTTACAGTCGCCATGTTAGAAATGGACGGGGCTGAAACGATCACGCAACGCCAAGGGTCATGGCAGCCAGGGTGCGGCCACAGGGCTACTGCCATCTTCTGGTGAAAGTAAGACAGCTTTTTTGTACACATGTATTGTGGTCAACAGTGTGGCGGGCCGCATATTATTGTTTTTATGATAGAGGCCGCGGGCCGGTAAAAATTTGACCACGGGCCGCAATTGGCACGGGGGCCGGACTTTGGACACGTCTGCTTTAAGCCAAAAATCATCACTTTTATAACAAATAAAGGCCGACATTTCTGGCTTTGCATGGAATGAGCCTCACGTATTAGTTTCACCGTTTATGTTGAACTACTGACTTAATTAACTTTTGCATCATATTCAGATTTTTCAAGACTGACCTGCATATTTTCAGCATGTTCTAAGAAGAACAGAGGTATTTGAACACCCTGTAATGTTGCAAGTTCTCCCACTTAAATCAGGAGATCATATTGTATGGTTTGAATTTATTTGTATTGCAGTGCTGCACAAAAGCATCTGGGCACCAGAAGCATTTGTTTGTATATAGAGGTCAAGGGTTTCCTGTAGATCCTGACCAGGTGTGCACACACTGCAACAGGGATTTTGGCCCACTCCTCCACACAGATCTGCAGGTTTCAGCGCTGTCGCTGAGCAACAGGAAGATTCAGCTCCCTCCAAAGACTCTCTATTGGACTTAGGTCTGTGGACTGGACCCACCCACCACCCCACTTCAATACTCTGACCAAGGGAAGGAGGTTGTTATAGTCTGCCATTGTGCCAGAAAGTAGCACGGGTGGGCAAGAATTCCTTTTTTCCCGGAGTCGGGTCGCAGAGGCAGTAGCCTAAGTCGAGAGGCCCAGACTTCCCTCTCCCCAGCCACTTGGGCCAGCTCCTCCGGGGGAATCCCAAGGCGCTCCCTGGCCAGGTGAGAGACATAGTCCCTCCAGCGTGTCCTGGGTCTACCTTTAGGTCTCCTCCCAGTTGGACGTGCCCGGAAAACCTCACCAGGAAGGCATCCAGGTGGCATCCTGACCAGATGCCAGAGCCACCTCAACTAGCTCCTCTCAATGTGGAGGAGCAGCAGATCTACTCTGAGCCCCTCCCAGATGACTGAGCTTTTCACTCTATCAGCCACTGTGCTTTATTCAAAATCTGAATCCCATGTGCCGTTCGTCAGGCATCCATCCTAATTTCTCACTCACTTCTCCTTATCTCCTACCTGTGTTCTTTTCTTCTTTACTGCCCCCTAGTGGTAGACACAACAGAGGTTTTTGCTGCAGTCAGCTGCTTGAGTTGTTGCTCAAAACCCCACAATTCATCCTGTCTTTAGAGCAGGGCAGTCTTCCTGTCCCCTTGGCAGAAAAGCAGCCCCAAAGCATTATGTTTCCACCCCCATTCCAGCTTTACTTTAACAATAATTGAAGCTATGCTTGCAAAAAGGAAAAAAAACTCTAATTTGACACTTGTCCATTTGTCTGAGAGCTGGCAATGTTTGGTTTCTGTTGCACCTCAACACAAGAGGGAGCGTCGTTTAAAATCTGGTTTCAAACTAAATGTTGCTTACAGAAAACTGCTGACAGCTGTGATTTCTTATGCCTTTTAAAATTCCGTTGACAATTCCAACAAGGCAATATTGTGAAAATTAGGAGCAGAGTGTTGCTCAGAAATGTCCTGCATCCCTTTCTCAGATTAGATGCAGATGCTTTTCCCCTTCAGGTGGTTTAAATCCAATGTGGAAAACTGAGAAAGACTTTGGTCTGGCCTGTCTCTGTAGTTGTTTGGCTTCACGCAACACTGTGGGAGATTTGGTGAGAGGAGGAGGCAGATGGTATCGTGGTCAGATCCCAGAATGGCCGACCAGGTTTTTGAAGGACACGTGTTCACGTCCACGTTCTGGGTTTTGGCTTTTCCAGTTCGATAAAAAGCATTTTGCCTCTTTGCTGCACTCAAGTCATATAAGCCAGAAATGAATTTGCAGCCCTTCTGAAAATCATCAAGATCATTTGGGACTGGAGTGCACATATGAGAGCAACAATGGTTAACCCTTTTGAACCATTTTGAAAATGAATCCAATTTGGAATAAATAAATCAAAATGTAGAAAATAATGTAAAAAATTAAAGATGTGCAATACTTTTTGATATATGTATGAATGGAATGTTACTTGGGGTTTTAAAACTTGAATTCTTGACTCAAGAATCGAATTTGCAGATGTTTGAAATGGGTTGTGACATCTGTGTCACCATGTGTCCTTGAAGAGCAAGTCACCCCCCTACAAGAAACTCACTCCCACTCCCACTTCATGTTTGAAAAACGCAACAAATGCTGTTGCCTGGCAGACTGAGAGGGCGGAGCCACAAACAAATACACACAAACAGGCTCACAACAGCATTGTGACATCATAATGTACCAGCTCATGTCATAGGGTACCTCTTAGCCAATAGCGGTGGCACATTTAAATTCAAATGTAGCGCAGAGTTTTTACCGGCAGAACACTGACAGTTTTAGGCAGAAAATTTAAATTTTAACAAAGATGGACTAAAGTGACAAATTATTGACTACACGCGTCTACAGCACTCTTAGACACTCATTTATATGGATGATCAGCAAAGAAAAGTTAATTTGGGGGTGACTTGTGCTTTAAGGGTTAAATAGGAAATGGTCTCAAAAGTAAGACTGAAGGATTTCAAAGAGCAGCAGATTTAGGAGTTTTAAAGACGAAGTTCACTGAGAAACCGTTTTTTTACTTCTTATTTTGGGAATATGAACAGTCACTCTGAGTTTAACACGCAGGCTAAATCTGAAAATAGACTTCTACTCTTATTTCCTTTATTGTACGTCACACTGCAAACTAGCATTCATGGATGCACCCATCCTGACTCACGGCAGGGAAGGCTGTTGTTGGTTTAGCATCCAGAAAGCAGCAGTGGGCATCTCAACTAGCAGAAGCCAACTGTTAGCATTAGCAACTCAGCCACACAGCAGAACTCCTCCAGGCTGGTGTTATTTGTGAAGATAAAACATCAGCGTTGCAAAGCCAACATAGTCAGTAGTAGTTCCTTTGCTGTTTGCCAATCAGAGTTGAGATTTTCAGGAATTAAGACTCCAAACCCTGCCGTCTGCTGCTCACCTCAACTCAGACTCACTTGTAGCTCCTGAAACAGGAGCACAAGTGCTTTCCCCCACAGAGATCAACTCACAAGACATTCGTTTATACGAGAGACCACTGCAAATGTTTCGAAAAAAAAAAGTGAACTTGGTCCTTAACAAATTCGTTTAATTTTGTTTTTGTACCAGTAAAAGAAAAGTTTATAGCTGGAATAGAAGCTATTTTCAATGGTTTATGTATCTTCTTTGGGAAAATGAGTGAAATGACTGAGATTTGAATGAACTTGGCAGCACATGGTGAAATATTTTTCATCCACTATTCAGGTTGAGAAACTGTTCTGGCAGACCAGTGCATTCAGATGTCTGTTTTGTGGTAATATTTCCATTTTTGGACACCAAAATGCTTCAACTCCCCATCTGTTTGACTTGGATTTAACTAAACTCTTACGTTTCACAGAGTCGAGGAGCTGCTCTGGCCCAGGTGCCGTGTGACGGTGGCTGTATACTTTGGGATTTATTCATGTGGCGTCTTTGTGGTTTAACAAGCCATTAACTACAGATCCAGTGTGGTCTCAACCTTCCAGTTGGAATAAAACAGATGCTGCACACCAAAAGACCTCTCAAATCCTTTGAAAATCATTAACCTCTAATCTGTGATGTCAGCAACCAGCTGAGCTCCTTCTCTCTCCACACTGCTGCTCAGCATCTGTAAACTAAATCATATCAGTTAATGACAAACCCAGTGCCTTGGTATTGATGTGGAATCTCAGAACATGGCTGCCACAGTCTGGGCTCTCATTTCAGCTAGTGGCCCAAACTATTATTGAAGATGCAGCATGTGGAAGAGTCAGAGTGTGATGGACAGCTCCCTTCTTTTTAGCATCTAACTAAGATGGAGTGAGAATTTCTGCCAGAGATCATCAAAAGTGTGGAGCTGCAAAGATTTAGCCACAGAGGCATCCTTATGCTTTAGCATTCATGTAAAAGTCAAGTTTGTGGTGGGTGCTAATTATTATGAGATAGATCTCAGCTCGTGGCAGATCTATTTCTGGATTATCATAATTACCGGATAGTTTATTTTAATACCCAACCACTGGAACACTGACCAGTTGGGTCAGAGTGAGTCAGTCTGATGCATCGTGTCAAGATTCTGATGTAGAAATTAACTTTCAGTCATCTAAGCTTCATCCAACGTCAATATTTGAAAATTTTGTACTTCATTTACTGTTATTTAAACTCTAAAAGACATTTTACTCTTAAGTACTTTTCTCATGAAAGATGATTGGTTGTACATATATATATATATATATATATATATATATATATATATATATATATATATATATATATATACATGCGGTTGTGAGGCTGGTTGGATGTACTGCCATATTCTCTGAAATGCCTTTGGAGACGGCTTATGGTGGAGAAATGAACATTCAATGCACGAGCAACAGATCTGGTTGACATTCCTGCTGTCAGCATGCCAATTGCACGCTCCCTCAATGCTTGTGGCATCTGTGGCATTTTGCTGTCAGACAAAACTGCACCTTCCAGGGTGGCCTTTTATTGTGGGCAGTAAAAGGTACACCTGTGCATTACTCATGATGTCAGATAAGCATCTTGATGTGGCACACCTGTGAGGTGGGATGGATTATCTCAGCAAAGCACAGGTGCTCACTATCACACATTTAGACTGATTTGTGAACAATGCTTGAAAGAAATGGTAATATTGTGGATCTGGAATGAATTTTAGATCTTTAAGACCATCTCATGAAAAATCGGAGCAGAAACAAAGGTGTTGCAATTATATTTTTGATGAGTGTAGGTCCTTCTCAAAAAATTTACATATTGTGATGCAGTTCATTATTTTCTGTAATGTACTGATAAACATTAGACTTTTATTTATATTAGATTCATTACACACAACTGAAGTAGTTCAAGCCGTTTATTGTTAATATTGATGATTTTGGCACACAGCTCATGAAAACACAAAATTCCTATCTCAAAAAATTTGCATATCATGAAAAGGTTCTCTAAACGAGCTATTAACCTAATCATCTGAATCAACTAATTAACTCTAGACACCTGCAAAAGATTCCTGAGGCTTTTAAAAACTCCCAGCCTGGTTCATTACTCAAAACCGCAATCATGGGTAAGACCGCCGACCTGACTGCTGTCCAGAAGGCCGTCATTGACACCCTCAAGCAAGACGGTAAGACACAAAAAGAAATTTCTGAAGGAATAGACTGTTCCCAGAGTGCTGTATCAAGGCACCTCAGTGGAAAGTCTGTGGGAAGGAAAAAGTGTGGCAGAAAACACTCCACAGCAAGAAGAGATGACCGGACCCTGAGGAAGATTGTTGAGAAGGACCGATTTGAGACCTTTGAGGACCTGCGAAAGCAGTGGACAGAGTCTGGAGTAGAAACATCCAGAGCCACTGTGTACAGGCGTGTGCAGGAAATGGGCTACAGGTGCCACATTCCCCAGGTGAAGCCACTTTTGAACCAGAAACAGCGGCAGAAGCGCCTGACCTGGGCTACAGAGAAGCAGCACTGGACTGTTGCTCAGTGGTGTGACCCGTCATGGGATGCAAATAGGTCCCTGACATCAGGTTGTACTTTCTTATACAGGTTGGCATAGACATGATAAATGACCCGCACTTGTATAGCGCCTCTCAGAGTAAGGACTCCAAAGCGCTTTACACTACAGTGTATCATTCATCCATTCACACACACATATTCACACACACTACGATGTAGCCACAGCTGCCCTGGGGCGCACTGACAGAGGCGAGGCTGCCGAGCACAGGCACCACCGGTCCCTCCGACCACCACCAGCAGGCAAGGTGGGTTAAGTGTCTTGCCCAAGGACACAACAGCAGAATTCTCTGTCCGGAGCCGGGATCGAACCTGCAACCTTCCGATTTCTGGACAACCCGCTCAACCCGTTGAGTTACTGCTGCCCGAAATGGACATATTGGGTTTGAATAGCACTAATGAAGGAATAATAAAGTGCAAGATAATGATTTTTCTGCTTAGTAAGGATGATGAAGATGTAGAAGCTGGATAAACAAAGGGATTAATTGGGTAGTACCTTTGTATTGCTTTGATGACTCCAGTTGGCTCTGCACGGTCTGGAGTGTCTATAGTCGCATTGTCTGCATTTTTTCAGGGTGCAACCGGACTGTTTTTCAGCCCTCTTCCTAAGGTGGTCTGCTTCAGGCTAACCAGGGCCAACTGCTGACTGATAGGTCGACTCAAATTCACGCCTCCCAATAAGGAGCCTCCGAATGGTGGGTAGAATCAGCCCAGTGGGCTTACAGCATGCACAATTCATCATCACGCTGATAACTCGGACTGCATTCCTAAGCAAGGATGCATGGAATCAGCCCAGCCGGTTGGGGCTATACGGGAGGTGTGGAGCCAATGCTAGTGGGGAAGGTCCAGACTTCCCTCTCCCCAGCCACTTGGGCCAGCTCCTCTGGGGGAATCCTAAGGCGTTCCCTAGCCAGCTGAGAAACAGTCCCTCCAGTGTCCTGGGTCTTTCTTTAGGTCTCCTCCCAATTGGACGTGCCCAGAAAACCTCACCAGAGACGTGGAAGAGCAGCAGCTTTACTCTGAGCCCCTCCTGGATGACTGAGATTTTCACCCTTTCTCGCAGAGAAAGCCCTGAGGAGAAAAACAGCCACTTTTATCCACAATCTCATTCTTTCGGTCACTAAGCTTGTGACCGTAGGTGAGGGTAGGAATGTAGATCGACCAGCTCAGCATTTTCTTCACCACGAAAGAACACGCAGACGCCTGTCGATCTCACGCTCCATCTTTCCTTCACTCGTGAACAAGACCCCGAGACATCTCCCCCACTTGGGATGGGACCTCATCTCTGACTCGGAGAGGGCATTCTACCCTTTTCCGACTCAAGAACATGGTCTCGGATTTAGTGTCAAAACATATTTCTAAATTTTAAAAGCAGCTTGTCACAACATGTTTTGTTCCTAACTTTCTAATGGCATCAAAGAAAAGTGTTAAAAATAAGGAACAAGTTCGTTTTCGTGGTTGTGGCTATTTTGAGACGTTTTAGTGGCTATATTTTGTTCATTTTGGTTTCCTCTTTATTATCTTTTAAATCTCGTTTGATACTCGCCTGCAAGTAATCAGCAATCCGCCTCCTTCCTGCCTTCACTTTCTCAGCTACTGCTGTTTTCAGGCACAGTCTTAGTCCTGCCCTGAACCCAGTATTTAGACATGTCCCTAATTAAGTTTGATCCTCCATTAAATCCAGTCTTGCAGAATTCCTGCCCGCTGCAATTGTCTGCTCCCTCTTTCTCCACTGAATGGCAGAGCTGAGGAGCAAGTTCCCTAATGATTGGAGGGTTGCTGGTTTGATCCCAGCTCATTTCTAATCATCGTGGGATTGTTAAGTAACTTTGGGTAAAAGTGTTTGCTAATGCATAAACATAAAATAAAAAAATACGTGATGGGTCTATTCAGTTTTGTGACTCTGTCTGATATTAGTAAAAATGTTGAAAATGTATTATTAAATTATTATTATTAAAAATATATATACTGCAGAAAGCTTGGAACCTGAGGCCTAAAACCACTTTTAAAACCTGAAAAGTCTCCTTTTGAATGAAAATTTTAATTCTTATTTATTGTATGTATACATCTTTGAGACATGTTTCAGTATGTTGTGAAGATTTTAAACTGTTCGGGTCTTCAAAGGGTTGAAATACAGGATAGAAAAAAACCCACATGAAGAGCACAAGAGATTTGACTAAATGCACGTTTTCAGATGTCAAATCCATTAAATCTCATCTTGCTCCTTCACCTTCTGCCTTTTATTTGAGCAGGCTTGTCAGACTCAAATACGGTGTCTAATTAAAGGCCAATTCCTCTGAGTTATGATTACATTTTCTTTAAAGTTCACATTTTGCAGCACGCTTTTTGAGCCCTGTTATTGACTTTTCATTCCAGGCCCCTCATCCCGGCCCATCCCAGCACCACAAGCAAGAACCACACGACTAGATCAAAGGATGCTAATGATGTCAGCCACAAACTAGAAGCCCAGTACTTACTGGAGGGAAAATTAGGAACGTTTCCTTTCAGAACTCATCAGTCAAATGCATTTTTAGACTGAAAAATAACAGTTTTAATCAACCCACAATTAGTGTGTCTGCATGCCAAAATAAAATGAAGAGTCGTGTTAATGTCTGAGCAGTTTGATGCTTTTGGAATGAACTGAACCTGTATTATAGTTTTCTGGTAAAAGAAAACACAGAAAACTGTACAATACAGTGGAGTAGATTTTGCACACTCAGTGGCGGATTTAGCAAATTGGGGTCCAAGGCGAACAAAGACATGACACTAAATTTTTGATAATCTTACCTTTAACTGGATTTGCGAAACTCTCTCCTCTTCTGCCATGAGTTATTTTCCCTTTTTTTTCAGTCCTCCACTTTTTTCCTGTCTTTCTCTCCCTTTGAGCGCTTTCAATATTTGCACTGCTTTCTTTTTGTGTTAGTGCTCCTGTGCTTTTGCCTTTTTTTTTCTAGATTTAATTTTGGTCTGTTTCCCTCTTTTAACCCTCCCACTGTCTTTATGGGTGACCCCGCCAGGAAAGTTGACCATTGAGCAGGATTGATGGTTTATCCCTTGAGGTCCACGTGGCAGGGGTGAGGAGTGAGCACCACCTCACCCCTGCCACGTAGATCTCAAGGGATAAACCATCAATCCTGCTCAATGGTCAACTTTACCATACCATACCATACCATACCATACCATATTTATTTATAAAGCACCATTTCAAAATAGCATGGCAGCTAACCAAAGTGCTGTACATAAAAAAGCCAAATGCTTGAACAAGAAACACAATAAGAACGGGCAAAATACACAAGAACAAAGCATAAATAGTCGGAGATAAAAATTCCTGCTAAAAACAATAAAATAGGAGAACAGTTAACAGCACTATAAAAAATAAAATAATGCGACGAATGATAAAAACATTTGAAATGGCACAAATAAAACGAAATAAGCTACCAGATGGTGCGAGGTGCAAAAAGTGAGCAACTGAATCATAAAAATGGAATTAAAAACTCAAATCCGGTGCTAGATTTTTATGAAAAGTGTCACGGAGGGAAGGCAATGCTAAAGAAGTGCGTTTTCAGGGCCGACTTGAAACTGCTAACAGAGGGAGCCAGACGCACACGGAGGGGCAGAGAGTTCCAGAGATTTGGGGCTGCATAAGAGAAGGCACGCTCCCCCGTGATTTGTACCGAACCTTCGGAACAACAAGCAGCAGATGATCTGCTGACCGAAGGGCACGGGTGGGAACATACGGGGTCAGCAGGTCCGTCAGATAGGATGGGGATGGGCAGTACAAAGCCTTGTAAACATATAACAAGACCTTGAAGTTTATCCTAAATTTGACTGGGAGCCAGTGTAAATCTGCGAGGATGGGTGTGATGTGCATGCGTCTGTCAGTGTTAAAAATCTGGCCGCGGCATTTTGAACCTTCTGCAGTTTGCTTAGGGCTGAAGCATTAATCCCAATCAGGACAGAATTTGCGTAATCCAGACGTGAAGTAATAAAAGCATGAATGACTGACTCAAGATCCGGGCGTTTGAGGATTGACTTAAGACGAGTGATGCGGCGGAGTTGGAAAAAGCAGGACTTGACAGTAGCGTTGACTTGTGAAGACAGTGAAAGGTCAGAGTCCAGTTTCACACCTAGGCTAGTGGCACATGATTTGAGATTGAACTTTCCTGGCGGGGTCACCCATAAAGACAGTGGGAGGGTTAAACATTTTCCATTGTCTTTCCTTTCTGCTTCCTTTTCATGTTTACATAGAAAAAAGTCTCTTTCGGAAGTGAAGATAAAAGCTTTTTTTGAAACAAGCTGTTTTTTCTCTTATTGGAGCCACTAGGATAACTCCATTTCATGCTTAATGACTACCGCTTTGAGTTTGTTACGAACGCTCCCGCCTTTCTTCTTCTTCTTCTTCTTCTTCTTCTGCTTTCTCTTCTTATTCTTATTTGTGGTCTTATGGCACTTGGCAGACAACGATTTGGTGCATTATCGCCACCACCTGGATTGGAGTGGAATGACTACCAATCACTTCCTGTTTGTGCATCGGAGTCTTAAAGGAAAAGTCCATTGTGGCATTAACAGAGGGGTGCCAGGGGTCAGGGTTAGGGGGCTCCCCAATATAAGGGGGCCCAAGGCGGCCACCGACCTGTGCCTAATGGTAAAACCGCCACTATGCACACTGTGCAAACCTCCCTTTCCGCTGCATCCTCCACCAACTCTTACAGCAGGATCGCCAGGTGTTCCCTGGCCAATATGGCGGTTTAATACCTCCAGTGTTTCCTGGGTCAATCTGGGGGCCTCCGTACATGCCTGAAACATGGGAGATGTTCAGAGGACATTCTCATGAAATCCCTAAACCGCCTCAGTGGGGTGTTCACTTCTAGCGTTCATGAACTCACCCATTTTGCCTCGCAACGAGGAAGGTTGTTGTTGATTTAGCATCTAGGAGAGAGTAGAGCACCTCTCGGTTAGTAGAAGCTAACCGTTAGCACACGTAACTCCACAACATGGCAGAACTCCTTCAGGTTTGTGTTATTTGTGGAGATAAAGCAACAATGTTGCAGAGCAGTGTCGGTGGTAGAGTCGCATTGCTTTTAGCCAATCAGATGGCTGAATATCAAGAACTTTGCCTCCAAATTCTGCCATCTTCTGCTCCCCACTTCTCTGGCTAACTTCTACTTCCTGAAACAGGAACACCAAAGCTTAATTCCCCAGAGATTGTCTGCAAATGTATCGAAAAAAATTAAATACAATGATGAACTTCTATTTTAAAACAATTGTGCAAAAAGTAGGCCAACAGTAACCTGCAAGAAGTCTGGCAAAAAGCAGACACATAAACCTGTAAGAGGGTTTATTTTTTGCAGAACTTCTCTGACTGTCAAAGCTGGCTTCTTCTCTGGCTGTGCTCATCAAATCTACTCCTCCCACCACACCCAATTTCTGATTAATACATGAGGAGGTGCTGACATCCATAAGAACAGAATATAAAGGAAGAGCTCACGTCCAAGTGTTTCTCTGGCTGCTAGACCTGTTAGATGTGTAGTCTATTTACAATAAGCAGTTACTATGTGTCACCAGTTGGACTCTGCTCAAGTTATAGATGGATGGTCACTGAGAACAATGTCAATTTAAACCAGGGGCGTGTCCAGGGAGTGGCCTGGGGTAGCACATGCCACCCTTGGAATCTGATTGGCCACCCCAGGTGCCACCACACTAATTTACCTTTAAATAGGCTTTTCATTGTCCACAAAAGGCTTGGGGATAAAACAAAACAAACAAAAAAAAAAAAACATAACCATTGGTGCCACCCATGCACAAAGTTGTGCCTCACCTGGGCCACCCCATTTTAAAAGATCTGGACACGCCACTGATTTAAACCAACCCAAATATTCATTCCCTTTCAGAAGTCCAAGAATGTTTTTCAGGTTTCTGGAAGAAACACAGTATGCAGTGCATGTTGTAGGTCTAATGATGGGCATGGGTGTAATTGCAGCATTCTCAGCTCATACGGTGACTGCTTGATTGCTCATTTGCTGACATGGCACTTGCTCAGCACCTTCTAGTCTCTGCCACGTCCTTTGACTTTATTCTAGTTCAGTCCTCCCTCTTAATAGGCAGTTTAGCCTGCATCTTGATGATAACCCTAACCCATGACAGTATAAGAGCAAGTTGTAATTCATTTACTTTGTGAAATAAAAGTCTTGCAAAAATGACCCACAAAGCTTCTACATATGTAGTTTGTCTTGGGCTCAACTTTCACTCTTTGCCATTTGTTTCCCTTTTCAAAGACGAGCTCCTTTTGCATGCACATGGAAATGAAGTTTTGTGGTTGTTCATCTTCCTTTGGTAGACATTAATAGAAATTGTGACTCAAATGAATGCTTTCATTCCGCCCTGCAGCTGTTTTTGGTGTAACTAATAGCTAGGCATTTAGCTTTATGACACTGACTTAGTTTAACAGAACTTGGAAAATGCGTCTGGAACAAATTTGAAAAAAAAAAAGAAAAGAAAAGAAGTGAATTTAATAGTTTTTAATTCACTCAGTTAAGTATGAATAACAATTTGGCTTCTTTTATTTTCATTTTACTAGCTGTTATGAATATATTATTTTAAAAACATTATGTATATTATCGTGCTATTATGATTATAGCTGTTGTTTTTTTTTCATTTAGTTTGTAAAAGACATGCTCTAATGATGGGTCACATTATAAAGATGCTTTAAAAGATTTGATGCTGTTATTTTAAAATAGTAGCTGCACCTAAACTTATCTCCTTTAAAATCGCAATAGTCTCTCAATGAACAGTTATGCGTTTTTCCTTTTTTGAAATACACGATGACAATAAAACGCACCGTAAATTACACAGACATATTACGTTTGAGCGTAGTGTTCCTAATTCCGAGGGTGTATGAATGCAGCATTTAGGAAAGAGTGGGCGCGTGAGCGGCAGTAGGAGAATGTGACGTCATGATTGGCCGGAGGAGAAGAAGTTTTTCGACAAACTTCTGAGACACCATACTGGAGATGCGGGCAACGAGGCGAGCGGAAACGGAGTCGGTCCGGTTCCTGACTTTTTGTTGGATTTAAAACCTGAAGTATTTACAAGAAAGATTATTCTACTTGTTGCTTGAGGCTAAATTATTATTAAGAAACCAGAACTGTGCGAAAAGAACGGCCGACCGGACCGTTAGCTGTTCTGGATTTAAGGTCCGCTCACATAAAGAAGAGACGTCCTCGCTGCTCCTGGTTGTTCCATTCTATCAGCAGTAGTATTATTCCCCGAAAATCAACAGGTCCCTGCTTTATTCGAGCGTGTCGCACCTCCCTTCCGATGTGTCACGTATGAACCGTGGCGCGGTATCGACGAGGGGTCGGGGGCTCCGCCGGTGGAGCGGGACTTCATGATGGGGATGCCCAGAGGAGGACGTCTGTTCCTGGCGACTTGCCTGTGCTCGCTCTTCGTGCTTGTTCTTTACTTCCAGAGCATCACCAAACCAGGCAAGTCTCTGCACTTACACTTTTTGTTCTTAACACATAATAAAACACTCAAACTCACTGTAAAAAGCTCGACAATGTTAATTTATAGTTACAAACTGATACGGCGACATCGCTAGCTAAAGAAAAGGGAAACAAGCAGCCCGATCAGAGATTTGACATTAATGACATATTTGTGGGAACAATTCAGTTCGCAAATTTTTTAATGTAAATGTCAAGTCATTTAATTTTGTGGTGGACAATAGAGTGTGATGTTTAGTTTCCAGGTGTTTATTGAAGTTGTGTCATTTATAAACAAACATATTTGTCCAAATAGCAATATTAAAACACCTGCGTGTGTAATAATGTGTTTTAAACAGATTGTTTAATGTAGTGACGCATGAATAGGAGCACTGTGAAGAGTGGAATGTTTATAAAGCCACCCCCCTCCACACACACACACACACACACACACACACACACACACACACACACACACACGCACACACACACACACACGGAGACCCCCTGCATTCCTTTGCTGCATCCCCTCTCCTCCTCCTACCTCCTTGGGTCCTTCCTGGCCAGAGCCCCATTCTGCTCAATTAAAAAGACAGACTGACCCCAACCAGCTTGCAGGTTTCTGGGTGAGGAGTTGGAGAAACAGGGCTGCTAGATGAGTGATGTGTGGTTGCCCTACATGCTTAGATGAGGTGGTCCAGAGAGTTCAAGAAGCTGTTTTATTGTGCTTAGTGAAGAAGAAGAAACAAGCACATAGTTGTACTTCTGCTATTTACAACTATACGGTGTGTGCCCCACATTTTACAGAGTGAATATATGTTTATGCATTTAATAAATCGAGAAAATATGTTGCTAACGTTTATATTCCATGCAACAGTTACAATGCTGCACACCCGAACTGTTGCCCAAGCACACGTCATTTTGGAAACGCAATAAACCACTTTATATAGCCGTCACACGCCGACACACAAACCACATGTTGCTGACCCAATAAGCAGCACACTTCAGCACTCTCATTGACCTCTCTCCACCCTCCGGCGACACCCCTCCACCCCACTGCCTGACCTGTCCGAGCTTGTCAGATTTAGAGCCCCGCCAGTTGCAACCAAAGCCACACGTGAAGCTGGTTGGAGCCACATTAGACAGGACTAATTCACAGGATGTCAACGACGCACAGAATTGTTGTAATTACTGCTTCTTATTGTTTATGTATTTAAGGCAGGTTAAAAACCAACAACAAAGTCTTGCTAGGCTCGGTCTTATCCTGGCCTCACTTGGCTTTTAATTTCCCATTTCTGTCCTTTAATTTGATTGTAGGTGAAAAAAGGTTGAAGAAACCATCTTTTTAAAGTAATCTTTTGGAAACATCATGCTGTAATTTAGCTTATGACCTTTCTAAGGTGAGATATTAAGAGTTAGAATCTAGGATCTGGAGATAGCGTAAATAATGTTTTAGACCTCACAGCAGCATCTGATAAGGAGTACATTAAAGTGTGTAAGAGGACAAAAACTCTGTAAAACAAACAGGTAGAGAGGATGTTCTTGGGAGAAGCTGTTCAAGCAGACTACGTTTCACCCCCCTTTCTTCAAGCTTTCCTCTAGAGTCACAGAACCTGATGGTTTAAGAACATGGTGTAACACAAGGCATAATGATACTGTGTCAATCAACCATAAACACTCACATTATCTTACATTTTCTATTCGATGTTGGTACCTTTTCTGCCATATTTTCTAATATAATGCACCATCTCTTTTTGGATGGATCTCCACACACACACAAATGCACGCACAAATGTTAAGCTACAAACTGACAGACCGCTCTGCCAGCCGACTGCTTTCACAGACAACAGGTCCATCGCGCAAATATTTCTCAACAAAAACAAAATCAGAATCTAAACATAGTATGTTTAGGATTTAAATTTAGCTATTAACTTTTTAAATTTGATTTACAAGATTTAAACAGCATATTTTAATAAGTCATTCACTGCCAATTCTCAGCATTTTTACTGTTTTTTTAAGGGTCACAGAACGTTGTGCGCTAGGATGGTTTTCAACGCCAAAACTACCAAAACAAAGAGGAGACTACAATCAGGAACAATCTGCACATTTTGAGCATCATCCATTCTTTCATAATCCATTGTTGAATTGTGATCGGCAGAAGCTTTTCCGGTTCGCACTAGGAATGGGACGATCTACTTAAACTCACGATACGATGCACCTTGATATGTCTGAGTCACGAAACGATACGTCATGATACAATATCAAATCAGAAAAAAAGGGAAAAAAATATTACTGTATAATAACAACTTGTTAATTTTTTCCAGTTGCACACAGAGAAACACAAGGCCTAACAGGCCAAACACAAACAGGAACACCCTTATTAACCAGTGTATCTGAAAATAAATAAAATAGAAAAACAGGTTAAACATTTCTGTCCTTCACTTTCATTCACTCTCTCTCTGATCGACTAATAAAAAAAAACATGAGAAATAAGTTTTCAGACTCTGGCCTGCACATACATACAGAGTTACACACATGAAGCAGGAAACCTCAATTTTTTTTTCTTTCCAATAAAAGTTAGCCTACCTGGTTGCGCTGCTCATGAAGTGCTGAAGCTTTTTCACATATTCGGGCATAGATGGACTCACGTTGTTCATCATTCAGATGGGACAGGCTTCTGAATCGTGGGTCAAGCGCTGTGCACTCCTGCAGCACGTCATTACAGTCCCCGGTGTATCGGTCCGAGATGTCGAGTAAGATGGCGCTTTTCATGTTGGCGATGGTCTGTGTGTCATTTTCGTTTGGTGACATGCTTTGCTCGATCATGTACTTCAGTGGCATTATCAGTGAAACAGTGGGCTCTTTTTCATCACAGACAACAGTTGTGGCTGTCTTCAGTGGCTTAAGCAGTTTCACTATGTCTTCTACATCTGATATATCAGTGTGATCCAGAGTGTCGATTTCTCTCGCATTCCTTCGGATTTCTGGGCAGCTCAACGCTGCTGAGACAGCTGCTTGCTGCTCCAGGTAGCGCGCCAGCATTTCGTTCGTGCTGTTCCACCTGGTCTGGACATAGGTGATGAGTTTATGCCGAGGCAGTTCCAACTGGGTTCGCTTGTTGGTCAGTACTGCGGTGGCCGTGGTGCTCTTGTGAAAAAATGTAGTTATTCTTCGCACACGACCAAGGCGCGCAACGCGGGATACAGCCAAGCCTCTCTTACTGGCCAGATTCACAACATGCACCAAGCACTTGATGTGAGGGTGGAGACCGCTCTCTCTCACAGCAATGTCCATGTTGCTCGCGTTGTCTGTGACACAAGCAATGGTTGTGTGTGGCCTTGTTAGCTCCCACTCACTCAGTGAATTTCTCAACACTTGAGCTATGTTAACACCAGTATGACTTTCACTTAGCTCACGAGTTTGCAACACAAAGCTTTTACTCTCCCATTTTTCGTTGATGACTTGTGCCGTGATGGTGACATAACTCTGTGTTGCATGCGAGGTCCAGCTGTCGGTGGTCAGAGCGACGCAGTTGGCATTTTTTAGACACTCTTTCACGCTTTGTTTCATTTCATTCTAAATTTCCGGGATTACCTTCTCTGAAAAATGTCCTCGGCATGGCATCTTAAACTTGGGCTCCAGCACCTTGAACATTTGGATGAATTTTCTGTTCTCAACTATGTTAAATGGAGCCATGTAGTCCGCTATGAACTCACCAATGAGCCGGGTTATCTGTTTTGCACGTGGACTTGACGGAGGTAGAGTTGGTGTCAGTGCTTGTTTCATGGTCAGCTGTCCTCTCGGTAGGCTTGTTTTTGCCAAGGCCGTCTTCACATTTTTATGGTAACGTTGAAGGTGGTGGTTCATGTTTGTTGTGTTGGAGGTGGTGTACGGAATGACAGCATAGCATAGCTTACACACAGTCTTGGTCTTTTCCGTTACTCTATTGCCGTCATTGTCTTTTTTAACCGGAAAGCCAAAATACTGCCAGACAGATGACCTGTATCCAGGGTCCGAAATTAAATTTTTTACTCACCGGCCAAGTTGGCCGGTAGATGATGAAAATCTACCGGCCAAGCATATTTTTTACCGGCCAAAATTTTAAATGATTTAGATCTACCTAAAGCATGTTATTCTATATTATGTTGATTCCAAACAGAGTGACAAAATAATTAAAACATCAATTAATAAGAAAAACAACTCTTTTGTCATTTTTACTATTTATTTTTTTAGTTTTAGAGATGTTTTTGTGAACTCTTTCATTGAAATCTAGTCAGACTCCTTGTTTTCTCTGTCCATGAAGTCTGGCCTCCTGCTTCTGACACCGTCTTTGTGCCAAAGCATTACAGCCTCATTTGGGTCATAGTCCTTGATCTCTGGAGAACACAGCTGCACCATGAGAATATCTGAAAGTGTGTCAGGGCTAGGGTTGTCACGGTAACCGGTGTAGCAGTAAACCCCGGTAAAAAAAAAGTTGACAATAATAATAACAGTCTTGTTTAAAAAAATATCTCGGTGGATTACCGTGGCTGCGGTGTAGGCGCGGTGACCCTTACCAGCCACCGTATCATCTGTTGGAAGTTGCCGGCGGCACATGCGCACTTTGTTGTTTACGACCAAAACTTTCTTTAAGCTAAAGCTGAAACAATGGCCAGAGGAGACGGCAGCACTTGGGACATTTATTATCCCTCAAAGAAGACAAAGTCGGAAGTACGGGCATTTTTTTTGGATATTTGAAGAATGCCGAGGGCCAGTTGTCTGTGAAAGGCAGCAACGCTACGTGGCCATCATAATGTAGCCATTGTCTCACGACTCCGCCGTCTCCATTTCGCCACTTTTCACAAAATCTTCTGGTTGCCACTGGTCCTGGTGGTTTTTCTTCCAGTTCGACGAGTTTTCTTTTGGAAGGCTGGCTGACTCCAGTTAAAAACCGCCACATTTCACCGCTAGTTTTAACACAAAGCTAACGGCTAACTTGATAAACTGATTGAATGGGATAGGTGGAAATGACGTTGGATGCGGCGTTCAAGTTTCGCGTACGTTTGTGTACGTTGCATGCAGGCGGGAGGAGTATCAGAAATCCGTGGAAGATGACTGATAAACATAACTAATTTGGTGCAAACATTTACTCGCCAGGTGGCAGGTAGAGCTCAAAAATTTACTCGCCAAATGGAGCAATTTACTCGCATTTGGCGAGTGTTAATTTCGGACCCTGCCTGTATCCAGGAGGAGCATCCTCAATTTTGACCTCATTTGACTCCATTGTTCTGCTCTTTCGGGGCAAGGCAGTTGGTGGCACAAACTTGGTGCTAATGCTAATATTTGTTCACTCGCTGTAGCCTGCAGTGTTGTTGTTACAACATGCACTGTGACTTGACGTCACAACACACTGCACCGTTCCTCGGATGTTTTAAAAAAAAAATTATGTAGTTTTACCCTGCTTTATCAGCAGAGATGGTGCTATCAGCCTGCCACCATAGACTGTATGCCTGCCCTACTAATACACAAATCATGCAGCAGTGTCGCCTAGTCTAATTTTGTGGCCCATTTTTTTTTACCTCGATGCATTTCGTCACGTTTTGTATTGCGAGTTTTCGCCAAATGATATTTTGTCACATCCCTAGTTCGCACCTCACTTTTTTTACAGCAGCGGCCCAAAACGATCTCCTAACACATGGATTTTCTGCTTGTTGATCACGTGACGTGTGACGTATGCGGATGAAGATCGACTTTGGAGCTGAGATGTTTGTTCTCATGGTGCGGGGGCTCGTTCCGATGCCCACACAGTAAAAACATGCAAATGACAACTTAAATCATCATTGGCAGTGAATGAGTTAACGGGTAAAGTCAAATATATGTTGAGATATATACTGCCTTTTTGTATTACTTGTGTTGAAACTTCCAAGTGCGTAACAAAGTAGTACAACTAATTAAATATGTACATGCTTAGTGGAATAAACTCGTTGTGTTGTCCTCACTGTGACTTTACTGTAAGTCCAGGAAGCAACAGCTTCACAGGGGAGATGACACATTTGTCCATAATCTGACTAATGTGGTGGAATCACCAGGCTGTAATATTCAAACCATCCAAAGCATGTTAAGTAATCAGGTAAACAGCTGGCCTTTATTAAATGTGTATTTTTCACTTTACCACTGTAGCATCATCTGTAATGTTTCTGCAATGGCTGAAGGGAAAACCAACAACAATGCCTGTTCAACTCACAGATACTCACAACATTGGTGATGAGTAGGGATGGGTACCTTTGACATTTGAATCGATTCTAATTCCCAGTACCTAGGAATCGATACCGGTACTTAACGGTACCAATTTTAGATACTTTTGAGTGTTTAGTATTTTAATTCTCTTTTGTAATTAAATATATATTTTTCTCAATATATAACCATATTTGATAAATATCACAATAGATAACGTACAACTGTTTGTATTTTAACATCGTCCTTGTAGTTTTATAAGCTGATAATTAAACTGAAGCAAACATCTTCACTGTGAACTAAATTTACTGTGTATCTTCATTCCTTTTGCTGTCCTTTTTCATTTGATTTTTCCTACTGGGAAGTTAGAATTTCCATGGAGAAAGCGAACGCACCATTAGCTGATAACAATGGTGGCAATGGAAGCTAACATATCAAGCTAACGTTATCTTAAACAGTTTATTTAGCTGCTGGAGCAGATTAAAACGATGATGCCTCACACTTAGATCGTTGTCACTGGTTTCATCTTCACCCAATCACCCGTCGCATTTAGTAAAGTGAAGCCAAACTTTAGAGCGCGTTCATGTTCTTCTAGTCGGAAATTCGGAGTTCCAAGGAGAAAGCGAACACACCATTAGCGGAACGGAAGCTAACAAATCAAGCTAAGGTTTTCTTAAACATTTTATTTACCTACCGGAGCAGATTAAGATGAGGATGTCTCACTTAGATTGTTGTCGCTGGTTTCATCACCACCCAGTTACCCATCACATTTAGTGAAGTGGACCCAAGCTTTAGCCTGCGTTCTTTCTACCGTGCTGCTCTGTTTACAACTCGCTCTCAGCGACCGACATAACGCTCTTGCGCATGCACAGCTGTCTAGGCAAGTTCTCGTTATGAAGGACGGGTGCCGAAACGAGGCACCGTTTCAAATGACGTGAATCGGTGCTCAGTCGGTACTGTGGAATTCGGTCGGTACCTTAAAACGTACAGAGTTCGGTACCCATCGCTAGTGATGAGACCGAGGAAATACACATTAATCAGAGTATATGCAGATCTCCTACCAAGGTGCAATGTTCCAAGTAAAGTGGAACCCTTTTCAGTAGCTGCTGAGAATTTTGTTACAAAGAAGCTGACTACTTGCTGAAGGAGAAAGAGGAAATTATGATAAAATAAAGAAGTGCTGAGAGTGATTGTAGTTAATGATACCATGCTGCAGTGGTATCCGTTTTTGCTACCCTTGTCTACCCTTGTCCTTTAGCCTAATTTCTGCTGTTGGGAACACTCGGCTTGTTCAGCTGATCTAAACTACTGGTGTTGGTGCAGAGGCAGATAATGGTTCCCAGACCTGCTGTTATGATGAAACCGCTGCTGGTGTAGTTCAACTTTAACACCAACATCAAAGATGTAGCTCTTGTTGGAAGGATTATTTAGAATATGTAGCAGATATTTCTAAATTCATGCCTAACCCAATAAAACATTCCATTTAATATTTTTTTGTTTTGTTTATGTCAATGATTAATCATTAAATAAATGGTGATTTATTTTAAAAGTGCATTGTCATCACTTTGTGATAAACTAGACCTGTTTCCTTCAGGTATTCTTCTTTCAGTCATGACCTAAACATTTAAAAAACAGACAACATTTGTCGATGCCAGTGAGTAGGGATGCACCGATACGATACTGGTATCGGTATTGGTGCCGATACAGATACCGATGCCAGTATCGGTAAAAGTTAACAGATACCAGTAACTGATACCAATACAGTTGCTTGAAAGTGACTTCACTGTAACTTGTCATTTCCGTTCACCTAATATTTTAGTTTTGTGATCATTTATATCAACATAATTTACTTTTTATCTACCTCACAATCTTTTCCTATTGAAAACAGAGAAGAAAATAAAACCTGTATTCTAATTCATTGCATTTTTTTGTATGGTAGAAGTATCTTTATCGGTAATCGGCATCGGCGAGTACCCAGATCCAAGTATCGGTATCGTATCGGTTTGGAAAAAAGTGGTATCGTTGCATCCCTACCAGTGAGTCTGCGTTTTTCTTAGACTAAAATAAGAGGAACTCCAGTATCTTCAGCCACAGAGTTGCTCTTTTATGTGACGCGGCCACGCTGCAGCAAGCATCCCTTCTGTCTATGAATGCGTTACTATGTGGAGTGTCACTAGTGCAGAATAAATGTGTGCTGCGTAGGAAGTAGTGAACAGATAAGCTTTTGAAAGGTGAGTGGAAGTCGTTTGAATGTTAAGCATCGTGGCTTCTGACAGGAAACTCATCATTAGTGAAGTTAGAGAGCCAACAATATAACATAGCAGGAAATGTCTATTTTAGCTTAGTTCAAGCTTAGCTCAACTGATGGCTTGTTTACAAATCCTACCTGAACTCCATTAATGAAAAGGTTGCCCAACCAAATATCGCTGAGTTGCTAAACTCAAATAACAAAATGAGAATCTGTTTTCTATACCAACACTGTCTTTGTCATCCTAATATCTGTGGGTAAACATCACACATTTATTTAATTCTACTGTAGTTATTTATATCTCTGCGTAAACGCTCTAATTATTTTACTACTAGCACGTGTTTTGCTAAAGCAGACATCAGAGGGACGTTATGACGCCGTTGAGGTTTCCTTTGTGTTCAAGAGTGCTTGAAGAAAATTTGGTTTCAGAAAAAATAAGTTTATCATTCAATTGAAGAACAGATGAGTTTTCATCTGACTTTTAGATGTGATGGTTGGGCATAGACAGAAACGTCTCACCTTCTTCAGCATGATTAGCCAATCCTCATTTGTTTATGTTTCAGTGGAGTGAACGGCTCAACGAAACCTGTTTATTGCTGGATAAACAGAAACCTACAGGACTCGACATGTGCGACAAACTGTTAAAATCAGGAAAACAGGTTCAGCGGCAGCCTGTAGGTGTGACTGTAGTCAGATTTAGGCCTCACCCTCTTCAACTGCCTGTGTGTTGGGAGGAAGTGATGGGGTTTCTGGTGCATGTGATGAAGCATGTCACACAGAAGAGATGTTAGCGGCCATTTTCATGAACACAGAAAACCCACCTCACGCTAAAGACGACGTAGCTGTTGTTACACTGAAGGAGATGGTTGGAGAAGCTTTCTGGAATAGAGCTTACCTTACCTTCTCATCTTACCTGGTTTCTCAATCTGAGCTGAGACAAAGGTTAAACCGTCCTCTGGGGTTCCTGTCCTACCAAACAGCTGCTTTCCTCCTGATTTTAATGGATTAACAGGTGATTAAATGAGTAGATTCAGGTGTGAAGCAAGCTGAACACATCTATGTCCAAAACATGCAGAAGCGGTCTGAATGATTTCTGCTGACACCTTCACCGTTTTGTCTGTGATCGGTGTGTGGATGTAGACGCTTTAGTCCCGCACTAAACCCTGAATATAAACAGTCTCCACATGAGTTGTTCACCTACTTTCTTGCTTCCTGGGGAATGCTTTGGAGTTTGCTGAAGGTGTCTGTTATGATGTGAACTGTTTACAGAGCCGTGATGCCGGATTCATCGTGTTGTAACCTGGATCTGTCTCATGCTGCGGTCTGTGTGCTTCAAACCTCTGTATATGTTATCATTATCTAAGGGTGTATTGTGGCTGCGCAGTGGCACAGTGGTTAGAGCTGTTGCCTTGCAGCAAGAAGGTCCTGGGTTCGATTCCTGGCCTGGGATCTTTCTGCATGGAGTTTGCATGTTCTCCCTGTGCATGTGTGGGTTCTCTCCGGGTACTCCGGCTTCCTCCCACAGTCCGAAAACATGACTGTTAGGTTGATTGGTCTGTCTAAATTGTCCTTAGGTGTGAGTGTGTGTGTGTTGTTTGTCCTGTGTCTGTGTGTTGCCCTGCGATGGACTGGCTCTCTGTCCAGGGTGTACCCCGCCTGATTGCCCCCCCCCCCCCCCCCCCCCCCCCCGCGACCCTATGTGGACAAAGCGGGTTCAGACGATGGATGGATGAGGGTGTATTGTGAAAACATGATTATATAAAACTTTGCTGCAGAGGTTCCTCAGAAGGAAGTTGGGGATTTGAAGCTTCATTGCTGGGTCACTAGTACCACTGCTGTTCTGCTTTTTGTGATGTCTGCTTCCTGAAAGCAACAGGAAGCCGTTATGATTTACAGCTTAAACAGGAACTAGTACTCTAGTGTTTTATACTGCTAGACTCCCAAACTGGTGCAGAAATGTACTGAAAGCCATTTCAGAGCTTTGAAGCATTTTATTGAAATGCAGTTAGGCTTAAAGGCCCCAACTTCACATCATTTTGGTGTTTTTTCCTTCAGTAGGTCCCACTCCCACTCCCAAGTTCTTTCTTAACTTCCGCTGTAAGAATTAGATCAGCCCGTGTTATTGTTCGTCCACACATGAGTTAGTTTTTTATAAATAATGCTATTAGCTACAGACCTTAATATGAACTGCCATTAGGAGATTTAGCAGCAGGAAGGAAAGGCTGGAGGGACTCATGAGCTTGTGCTCATTGGTTACACAGTAATGTCAGGCCGTTTAGGCTGGGAGTTGGTCTTCCTCACTTTGTTTTGTTTGTGCTATGAAAGAACACCTAAATGATAAATATCTGGAGAGAAAAGCGGTTCTCTGACATCCATAAATGGAAGGAAGGAGGATTTTCCTCCTCGTGAATAAATCTGAGCAGTGAAGCATCGGAAAGTTGGCTCCAGAGAAACTCTTCATACAACTTTACAGAGTAATCTAAACCTCTTTAAATCCAGGGAGGCTTCATGTTTTCCTTATGTTGTGATGTAAGACTTTAACTCAGTGGGGAGTCCTTCAGAGCTGCCTGAGAATTCACTTAGACCTGTTCTTAGCCCGCACTTTCAGTGTTATGATATTTACTATTTATTTAATCTAACTAATTACAACCCGTCCATTGCTGCACTCCTCTACTGGCCCCGTCTAGGTGTGTAATAAAGACATGGGCCTCGGTCCCTTAGACCTCCTTTAGTTGTGCTGTCCATGTCCGACCTTTATCAAAAGAAAACATAATAAAACCAAACTTCCTTTCTGTCGTTGGCTTTATGTTTTCTACCGTCGTCATCCTGACAGAGAGTCCAGATTCGGTACTGAACAGCATGTTGAATATAGTAGAAATCACTACGTAGACCCTGTACACGAGTGCTAGATAGTGCTCCATTAGGGGACTCCATTGTCCTGCTGGGGGACTTCAATGCTCACGTGGGCAATGACAGCTTGACCTGGAGGGGTGTGATTGGGAGGAACGGCCCACCTAATCAGAACTCGAGCGGTGTTTTGTTATTGGACTTCTGTGCAAGCCGCAGTTTGGCCATAATGAACACCATGTTCGAACATAAGGATGCCCACCGGTACACTTGGTACCAAGGCAGCCTAGGTCACAGGTCGATGATAGATTTTGTAGTCGTATCATCTGACCTGCGGCCGTATGTTTTGGACACCCGAGTGAAGAGAGGGGCAGAGCTGTCAACTGATCACCACCTGGTGGTGAGTTGGATCAGATGGCAAGGGAACATGCCGCGTAGACCTGGCAGACCCAAACGCATAGTGAGGGTCTGCTGGGAATGCCTGGCAGAAGAACCTGTCAAGACGGTCTTCAACTCCCACCTCCGGCAGAGCTTTGACCACGTCCCGAGAGCAGTGGGGGACATTGAGTCCGAGTGGGCCTTGTTCCACTCTGCGATTGTCGAGGCGGCTGTTGCTAGCTGTGGTCGTAAGGTGGTCGGTGCCAGTCGTGGTGGCAACCCCCGTACCCGCTGGTGGACACCAGAGGTTCGGGGAGCCGTCAGGCTGAAGAAGGAGGCCTACAGGGCGTGGCTGGTCTGTGGGTCTCCGGAGGCAGCAGACAGGTACCGGATAGCCAAGCGGGGTGCAGCAGTGGCAGTTGCCGAGGCAAAATCTCGGGCGTGGGAGGAGTTTGGTGAGGCCATGGAGAAAGACTATCGATCAGCTCCAAAGAGGTTCTGGCAAACTGTCCGGCGCCTCAGGAGAGGAAGGCAGCAACTCGCTCACACTGTTTACAGTGGGGATGGGGAGCTGCTGACGTCAACTGAGGCTATAGTCGGACGGTGGAAGGAATACTTTGAGGAGCTCCTCAATCCCACCAATGCGCATTCCGAGGAGGAACCAGAGCTGGGAGGCCTGGGGATGGACTGTCCGATCTCGGGGGCAGAAGTTGCTGAGGTAGTCAAACAACTACACAGCGGCGGAGCCCCGGGGGCGGATGAGGTTCGTCCTGGGTATCTCAAGGCTATGGATGTAGGGCTGTCATGGTTGACACGTCTCTACAACATTGCGTGGTCATCGGGGGCAGTTCATAGGTAGTGGCAGACCGGGGTGGTGGTCCCCATCTTTAAGAAGGGTGACCTGAGGGTGTGTTCCAACTATAGGGGGATCACACTCCTCAGCCTCCCTGGAAAGGTCTACTCCAAGGTACTGGAGAGGAGGGTCCGATCGATAGTTGAATCTCAGATAGAGGAGGAGCAATGTGGTTTTCGTCCTGGCCGTGGAACTGTGGACCAGCTCTATACCCTTGCAAGGGTGATGGAGTGTGCTTTGTGGATTTGGAGAAGGCTTATGACCGTGTCCCCAGGGGCACCCTGTGGGGGACGCTCCAGGAGTATGGGGTGGGTGGCTTTCTGTTAAGGGCCATTCAGTCCCTTTACCAGAGGAGCGTGAGTTTGGTCCGCATAGCCGGTAGTAAGTCGGACCTGTTCCCAGTGAGGGTTGGACTCCGCCAGGGCTGCCCTTTGTCACCGGTTCTGTTCATCACTTTTATGGACAGAATTTCTAGACGCAGCCGTGGTGTGGAGTGTGTCGAGTTTGGTGGCAGGAGAATCTCGTCTCTGCTTTTTGCGGATGATGTGGTCCTCCTAGCTTCATCCAGCTCTGACCTTCAGCTCTTGCTGGGTAGGTTCGCGGCCGAATGTGAAGCGGCTGGGATGAGGATCAGCACCTCCAAATCTGAGACCATGGTTCTCGACCGGAAAAGGGTGGCTTGCCACCTCCGGGTCGGGGGAGAGGTCCTACCTCAAGTGGAGGAGTTTAAGTATCTCGGGGTCTTGTTCACGAGTGAGGGTAGGAGGGATCGGGAGATCGACAGGCGGATTGGTTCGGCGTCTGCAGTGATGCGGACGCTGAGCCAATCTGTCGTGGGGAAGAGGGAGCTGAGCCAGAAAGCCAGGGTCTCGATTTGATCTACGTCCCAATCCTCACCTATGGTCATGAGCTTTGGGTAATGACCGAAAGAACGAGATCGCGGATACAAGCGGCCGAAATGAGTTTCCTCTGTAGGGTGGCCGGGCTCAGCCTTAGAGATAGGGTGAGGAGCTCGGACATTCGGGAGGGACTCGGAGTAGAACCGCTGCTCCTCTGGATCGAAAGGAGCCAGTTGAGGTGGTTTGGGCATCTGTTCAGGATGCCTCCTGGACGCCTCCCTGGGGAGGTGTTTCGGGCACGTCCTGCTGGCAGGAGGCCCCCGGGTCGACCCAGGACACGTTGGAGAGGTTACATCTCCAATCTGGTCCGGGAACGCCTTGGGATCCTGCCGGAGGAGCTGGTGGACAAGGCCGGGGAGAGGACGGCCTGGAGCTCCCTAGTTGGGATGCTGCCCCCGCGACCCGGACCCGGATAAGCGGAGGAAGACGATGACCCTGTACACACAGAGCCGTGATCCCACGTGAAATTTACCAGCTGAATCCTCTGGCGCGCGCACACGCACACGTACGCACGCACACACACACACACACACACACACACGCGCGCACACACACACACACACACACACACGCGCGCACACACACACACACACACACACACACACACACACACACACACACACACACACACACACACCACTAGTTTTTGCTCTTTCTGCTAGTCGCGATCCTTTATTCCATTTTCCTGCTGAGTCTTTCTGGTAGTTTAGATGCACATCAGCCATAGCTGCGTAACTATGGGCTTAAATAAGGGCCAAAATGTTTGTGTAGTTAAAAGAAAAATTTGAAATTGAAAATATGTAAACTGAAAGCAAAAGTCACATTTTTAGAGTGAACTTTGAAAAAGAAAGACTTGGATTTAAAATAAAATCAAACGTTTGGAATATTTGTAAGAACTGAAACCCCAATGATATTTTTATTTAGAATTTTTCTGAGTAAACTTTACTAAAGAATTTTCAGTAATTTTTTTTTAATTATTGTTTTTTTAAAAATCCATTCAGTCTCAGATTAAATTTTTTCACATTCAGATCCTTTAAATTAATGTACAAAAAAATTCTTCAGGTTCAGATTTTTCTTTCAGCTTCAGATTTTTTTTTTTTTTCACTTTCGGATCTGTATTTTTCAGTTACAGACTTTTGGCCCTGTTTTGGCCTGGTGGGCGTGGCTACACAGAGAGGGGCGGGGAATCATGAGTGACAGCAGGCTGCTGGAGGCTGAAGACGGCCCATTTTTCATGTTGCCTTCAGGAAACCTGGGAATAAACACAATTTATCAAACACCTCCTGCACTGTATTATTTGATAATGGTTAGATAACATGTCATGCATAACCGCTTAAACTCAGTTACTAAAGCTCTTTCAATCAGTAATGTGTACAAATTACACAGTGACTGATCAATTATGAGAAGTTTTCCCAACCACTACGTGAGAAGTGATCATTTCCCATGCTCTCAAAGTAGCATACATGGGTGCTGCTGTTGTGCCTCAGGGAACGATGGCGTCGTCATCCAACAACACTGCTGGTGCGAACAGTCAGGTGAGTGTTTAAGTTTGGAAAAGTTACACTGCAGTCTGTGAATGCTAAGAATTTACGAAGTGGCTATTGTTACGGTTAAAAGTAAGATTCATTTTCGGCTATTCTGTTTTTTTATTTAATTTTCATGGTGAAATCAGTAGCAGTTTTAGGCACGGTCAGACAGGGCAGTTGTCCGGGGCGGCATTTTTTCATGACACAAAAGGGACGCACAAGCGCTGAGTAAAAAAATAAAAAGAAAGAAATCTGCGCCGCACCGAGGTTTATATTCAATCTGTCATATCACAGAGTCTGGATTGGAAACAGCAAGTTGGCGCCCCCTGCAGCTGCAGGCGCTCCTGCTGACTGAGAGGGTTCAGGTGGGTGCACCGTGTGTGTATGAAGAAGAGGAAGGGGAGGGGTGCGGCGGGGGAATTCACCTCTGGGTCTTTCCCAGGCCCCCACAATGCGGCTGGTGGTTTTAGCTTTTTCATGTTCATCTCTTCTGTTTGGCTCTTGACTCAATAAGTTTCCTTTAGTCAGGACTTTTTTTTATTCGGCCATTTCACACAATTCAGAAAAACCTGAAAGAATGATAGGCCTGTGTTTATGATATTATGAATGAAACGTGTGTTAAATGGAAGAACATCAAGATGTGATTGACTTTAGCCATGTTAATACAGTTGATTCAGCCCCTACCCGCTCATTTCATTTGGGAAAGACCCAGAGGTGAATTCCCCCGCCGCGCCCCTCCCCTTCCTCTTCTTCATACACACACAGTGCACCTGAACCCTCTCAGTCAGCAGGAGCGCCTGCAGCTGCAGGGGGCGCCAACTTGTTGTTTCCAATCCAGACTCTGTGATATGACAGATAGAATAGAAAACCTCGGTGCGGCACAGATTTCTTTCTTTTTAATTTTTTTACTCAGCGCTTGTGCCTCCCTTTTGTGTCATGAAAAAATGCCGCCCCGGACAACTTCCCTGTCTGTCCGTGCCTAACTTCTACTACTTCTCACGTAGTAGTTGGGAAAACTTCTCATAATTGATCAGTCACTGCGTAATTTGTACACATTACTGATTGAAAGAGCTTTAGTAACTGAGTTTAAGCAGTTATGCATGACATGTTATCTAACCATTATCAAATAATACAGTGCAGGAGGTGTTTGATAAATTGTGTTTATTCCCAGGTTTCCTGAAGGCAACATGAAAAATGGGCCGTCTTCAGCCTCCAGCGGCCTGCTGTCACTCATGATTCCCCGCCCCTCTCTGTGTAGCCACGCCCACCAGGCCAAAACAGGGCCAAAAGTCTGTAACTGAAAAATACAGATCCGAAAGTGAAAAAAAAAATCTGAAGCTGAAAGAAAAATCTGAACCTGAAGAAATTTTTTGTACATTAATTAAAAAGATCTGAATGTGAAAAAAATGGAATCTGAGACTGAATGGATTTTTAAAAAAACAATAATTAAAAAAAAATTACTAAAAATTCTTTAGTAAAGTTTACTCAGAAAAATTCTAAATAAAAATACCATTGGGGTTTCAGTTCTTACAAATATTCCAAACGTTTGATTTTATTTTAAATCCAAGTCTTTCTTTTTCAAAGTTCACTCTAAAAATGTGACTTTTGCTTTCAGTTTACATATTTTCAATTTCAAATTTTTCTTTTAACTACACAAACATTATGGCCCTTATTTAAGCCCATACGTAACCCTTTCAAAAATAAAGCTCAAAGTTTAGATTACATCAAGATGTTCAGTTCTCAGAGATACACCCCTATGCTAGCATGACCACTAGGTGGTGGTAATGCACAAAGTTGTTTCCTAACCAGCCATGTGTTGCTACCAGGTTCTGGTGGTTGTTTTATTACAGGGTATCCGCGGGTCCTTAAAAAGTCTCTAAAAGTCTTAAAAAGTCTTAAATGAGCTTTTCCAAATTTAAGGCCTTAAAAATCCTTAAAAATGACAAATAATCCTTAAATACAGTTTCCAGAGGTCTTTTATTACCAAAGACCCAATAAACAAGATTCTTTTATTTCTATAAAATTTTCGTGAATTTCTAGTTAGTGTTCAACATTTTTTGTGTACGATGTTGGCGTAAGCGGAACCGTACACGTTCAGTTGGTTGTGAAAGGGGGCTATTTTTAGATGAGCACATTAGCTGGTTGAGCTAGTGGGAGCTTGCACCATGGGCAAGTGCAAGTTTAATGGTAACTGGATGGTTAATCCCACGATTGCGGCGTGGTTAGCACCGGTTCCAGGCAATAGCTGGAAATTATAGCTTAAATTTAATTTTTTAAAAGGATAAATGATCCGCAGTTGTCAGAGTAAGGACTCCAAAGCGCTTTACACTACAGTGTATCATTGATCCATTCACACACACACACATTCACACACTGATGGTGATGAGCTACGATGTAGCCACAGCTGCCCTGGGGCGCACTTACAGAGGCGAGGCTGCCAAGGACAGGCGCCACCGGTCCCTCTGACCACCACCAGCAGGCAAGGTGGGTGAAGTGTCTTGCCCAAGGACACAACAGCAGAATTCTCTGTCCGGAGCCGGGATCGAACCTGCAACCTTCTGATTACTGGACAACCCGCTCAACCTGTTGAGCTACTGCAGCCCTGCTTAAATAGCTTAAATTTGGTCAAAGTGGCCTTAAAAAGGTCTTAAATTTGGCTCCCTTAAACCTGCAGATACCCTGAATTATTCAAAATCCGTATTTCTGAGTGATTTTTTGTTTTAAACTGCTAGAAAATCCTCGCTCACCCCTAACGTTGTCTCTGGTGTCCCGTCTAACTCTAGAACCTGCTTTGAAGACCGGCGGCAGAACTGTGAAGAGCAGGAGGAGTCCTCTGCAGACCCTCTACAAAGGAGACCAGGTGACCACAACTATTGTTTTCCAGTCTTTAGCTAAAACTGTTCAGAAAGTGAATATTTGTTTTCCCATCAAGTCTTCCAGCCCAAAGGTGCAGTGAGGAAGGTGCAGACAGCAGCTGGCGTCCGCTGACCAGCAGCAGAATATGTGGTCCACGCGGGTCCTCCAGATAAAACTACAAAATAAAAGATGATAAAAAGCTGGTTTCTCTAAATAATCTTTAGTGTTGATAGTTTAAAAGATGACATGAGTAATCCTAGAAGTCCCAGTAGATTTCCTGCCAAGGGTTCCACATTTAACGGATGTTTCTGTACATCTCGTTGGGTTCCTCTCATCCGTCCTGCTTTGTCTTCATCAAAAGCAGCTGCAGCCGTCGACGGCTCAGAAGTCCCTCCAAGGCCGCAGGGAGCTGTTGGAGCAGGCGTGTCTGAGCCACACGAGGAAGCGACGGGTGCTTTCACCTGAGGACCTGAAACACCTCATCGTGGATGACAAGCACGGCCTCATCTACTGCTACGTACCCAAGGTGGGTTAGTGCTCCTGACCCCACCACAGCTGTGACGAACTTGTTTACACTCATAAAAACAACCGAAATTAGCTGAGAAATCATCAAAATCCAACTTTTATGTTTTTCAAATAGAATAGAAAAAGTGAGTGGGTCCTTAACCAAAGCCAGAATGTTAATGCTAAAGCTAAAGCATCCATATCAGACTACAACTCTCCTGCAGGATCTTTTTATCCACTTTTATTTACAACATAGCTTCAGTTAAGTTTTACAAGCTGTGAGAACTTGAGAAGATTTTTTTGTGTTTCTCCTTTAATTTCTTAGAAGTTGCTGGTTTGGGTACATTTATACTCACGATAAGCCGGCAGATCAGGTTAAACTTCATAAACATGGTGTTACATGTTTAGGAATTCCTGAAGATGAAAATCCCCTTTCTTCCTCCCAGGTGGCCTGCACCAATTGGAAACGTGTGCTCATGGTTCTGACGAGTGACGGCCGCTACACAGACCCTCTGGCCATCCCGGCCAACGAGGCTCACGTCTCCGGAAACCTGCGAACGCTCTCCGAGTTCTCCGTCACAGAGATCAACCAGCGCCTTCGCAGCTACCTCAAGTTCATCTTTGTGCGGGACCCCTTTGAACGCATCGTGTCCGCCTACCGGAATAAATTCACAAGAAGCTACAACACGGCCTTCCACAAACGTTACGGAACCAAAATCATCCGCCGATACCGGTCGGACCCTGATCCAGAAGCCATGGAGCGAGGAAGTGACGTGAGTTTCCGGGAGTTTGTTCAGTACCTCGTAGACCCTCGGACACAACGGGAAGAACCGTTTAACGAGCACTGGGAGCGGGTTCACTCGCTGTGCCATCCCTGCCAGATCCACTATGATGTGGTGGGGAAGTATGAAACTCTGGAAGCAGACGCTAGCGCTGTGCTCAGATTAGCCACGGTGGAAGGGACGGTCCAATTCCCAACATCCGGTAAGAGCACCAGGACTGACGGCAACATGGCCGCCCACTTTTTCAAGCACATCAGTCCCTTTTATCAGAAGAAACTCTTTAACTTGTATCGGATGGACTTCTTCCTGTTTAACTACTCCACACCGGAATATCTCAGGACTCGATGACTAGATGATGACTAGACCAGAGCAGTTTTTATTTTGCACTGTTTGGATTTCACCTTTTCCTTCCTAATGTCCTCAGAAACGCCGTCACGGAGAGGGACGCGGTTTTCTGAGGAGCAAGACCGAGCATGTTCTCCTCTCAGCTTTTAAAGACGAACCAACAGATCCGTTCTGTATTTATTTCCTGTTCTGACTGGGATGTTGCTGCGTTCAACCCAGCAAATTTTCCTTTTTAACAGTGTTTGTGAAAAGTGCCTTTTATTGCATTTGTTGTTCATTAGACCTAATGAGCCGTGAGCGAGTGGATCTTCAGGAGCGGGTTCTCCTCCAAAATGTGCTGACTGTGAAACTGAACCCAGAAAATGGTTTCAGAGCCTTTTATTTATGCCTCGTCAGCAACAGAAAGTATTTATTGTTAAACAAAGAGGTTGTGAGCTTGTAAATGAGTCAAATTAATTTATATTAAAAGTTTTTCCCTCTTAACGGATATTAAACTGTAGAAAGCTGCCTAGACTTTTTCCACTTTGACCAAAGACTCATCTTCATTCCCGTTAAACACCCGCATCTGGAAGTCTTCCTCTGAGTGAAATCCCGTCGCCGTCCTTCATCTATCGCTGTCTGTCCTGAGCTCTGGGCTTGTAGGCTGAACAAACAACCACATAGCTGTGGTCGTAGCTGGGTGCAGCCCAGCACCACCCCAGTCAGAGCTGCCCTTGTTGGGGAGAGAGCGGCACACGAGGAGTTAATCCACCTACAGCCATCTGCACTGCGACGCCTTGTTCGGCAAACCTGGTGGAATTCATGAAGGGAAACTTGGAGCTTATTAAAATATTTATTAATGGCTTTTCTTATCTTCTGTCTAGGGAAAACTCACCAGATTTCACACATTTGCGTCTTTTTCAGGTCTCTGCGAGTAAAATAACTGCTGTAACTTTAATCCTTAACGTTGCATTGTGGGTAAATTAGCTGAAAGGCCTTGGCAGGGGAGAAACTTGTGGGATTCAAATGCATTTCCTGCAGGAAGACTAATATTCTACTAGCTTTTAAAGCATTGAGATTAAAGCGTGCCCCTGGAAAATCATTAAGTCAAAGATAATTATTGGTAAATGTTTAAACGTTTGCAGTTTTAGCCATGAAAAACAACTCCCAGAGGTGCAAAAAGATAAAGAAAACAAATATAGGTAAAACAAGAGCATTATGACTCAGCAATTTAAGGAAAACAAATATAAGATGATTTGTTGAAAAGGAAGTTGGCTAGCTAATGCTAATAAAAGTGGCTTTTGACTCAAAACCTTCAAACTGCAATAGCAAATCTACAGAGCAGCTAGCTTTAAACACCTTTTTCATTCCTCCTAACAACGTTCTAACAGTGTAGCTGTAAATATTTTGTAGAGATTAAAAAAAAATGAATGAAGGGGTTCGGTCACATTTGTCTAAAAACTTCCACCAAAAACACGGCTTGGTCCAAAATCAGCGATCGTCGGTGGGTTTTCCACTCGTTACACACAGACGTATTTAGAACACCGCCAAAGTTAGAGGTTCTCCTTTCAGTAAGATCAGAGGAGGAGAAACAGCCGGCTGCTACCACTTCAGCTTTAGGACAAACTACCAGAGTCCCAAAAATAATGTCACCATTTAAAGTCACGGAAAACAGGACGTTTGGATCGAAACAACTCTGACTGGTGTTTAGCTCCCTCTCGTTCCCTCTAGAAATGTGGGTTCCAGTGGACATGCAACCAGGGATGATTCCCGAGGGGAGGGGGGAATGTTCCGCGTTTGCGTTCAAAACCTAGTTTTTGTAGTTTCGCTATATTAGTTTTAACAGATGACTTTTGACAGGAGACATTTCCTGTGACAGAATCTAATCATAGTAGTCATAATTGTTTACGCCAAAATCAATTCAAACATCATATCTGAATCCTCCAAACCAGGTCCTTTGTCTGCCACGGCTATGTTTAGCGCTCTTTTGTTTATGCTGGCAACGCGGGTTCTAGCGAACGTGTCCCAAGGATGATGGCCGACAGGAAGGGTGAGAGTTTCATGACCGCGTTCGCTTTTCAAAGCTAGCATGTTCTGTAAATTTGCTATTGCAGCTTTAATTCGGTGTTAGCCGATGTTAGCCTTAGACGCTGTCCAGACCAGGATCTTCCAAGCACAAAATCTTTTTGCTGAACCTCTCTGCAAAGTTACTCGTGTTTAGGACGGGTGAGTTCTGAGGTTTTATTGTTTTTTTTTTTTTTTTTGGACTGAACTAAAATGCTGAATTTGACAACTCTTCTTTTATTGTTATTTATTTCCTTTTTCCCGTTTTTTATTACTCGTGTATAGGGCTGCACAATACATCACAAATATATCGGTATCGCGATATCAGCATGCTCAATATGCATATCGCAAAGAACAGATAAATATCGGAATGAATGGTCCGCTCAGATGTTTGCTACACAGAAGCATGATGTTTTCTTTGTTTGTTTTTTTTACAGATCAAATAGAGTTCTTCACCCATTTGGCCAGTTGGGTGGGTTCTCATGGGTTAGATGCCCACCCCCGAGGTGGACTGCACTTAATGTTGATGGTTAGCAAACACCTGAGTTAGCTTTTTCTGCTGATTCTGCTTTTCCCGGGATCCACAGATTGCCTTTTCTTGTTCATTTTCTTTTTCCCTTTCCCAGGGTATCTGCAGGTCCTTAAAGTCTTAAATTTGCTTTTCCAAATTTAAGGCCTTAAAAATCCTTAAAAATGACAAATAATCCTTAAATACAGTTTCCAAAGGTCTTAAATTACCAAAGACCCAATAAACAAGATTATTTCATTTCAATTTTCATGAATTTCTAGTTAGTGTTCAGCATTTTTTGAGTATAATATTGGCGTAAGTGGAACCGTACACATTCAGTTAGTTGTGAAAGGGGGCTTTTTTAGATGAGCACGTTAGCTGGTTAAGCTAGTGGGAGATTGCGCCATGGGGACGTGCAACTTTTATGGTAACTGGATGGCCAATCCCACGTTCGTGATGTGGTTAGCACCGGTTCCAGGCAATAGCTGGAAATTATAGTTTAATTTTAAAAATAGCTTACATTTGGTCAAAGTGGCCTTAAAAAAGGTCTTAAAAAGTCTTACATTTGGCTCCCTTAAACCTGCAGATACCCTGCTTTTCCCACATCTTTTGATTTCTCATTTTTATAATTGTCATTTTTTTATTTCTTTGTTTTTTATCATTTTTGTTCCAGAGTAGTTTTTTTTTATCGCAAGTAATATCGTCATCGCAACATTAATCACTGTTATCGCAGGTTTTCCTAATATCGTGCAGCCCTACTCGTGTACTTTTCTAATGATTCATTTGAAAAACAAAGTCACTATAAATGGTAGTTTCAGTCTTTAAAGGGAGACAAACCTGCAAATGTAATCATTTCACATCAGCAGGCAGATATTACTTTTACTTCGAGGGCTGAAAGTCGTTGGGATTTAGTCGTTTGACAGAACATTCGTCTCCACTGGTTTGTGTACATTTGAGGGCTGGATTACTTTATAACACAGAGCTTGTGTTTATGCTGGAGGGGTCTTTGCAAATGAGACACTCGGCTCACAAAATCACCTTCCTACTAAATCTTTTACCGTATGTTGAGATGAGCAAACTCGAGTCAGCCATGTTTGTTAAAGTTGTGTTTACACAGCTGGGATTACTCTCATCGTTGAACACTTAAGAGGGGTTTTTCCCAGATTCCAGCACCATCGGGTCTCACTCTGTAGCACGTTTTTCATCCTCGGTTGGTGGCATCGCTGGAATGCCACCAGTTTCCTGAAGTTGTCAGGTGTTCATCCTTTCACTCTGGTGTTCCTTGTTTACATTTATTTAAAATGAAATCAAACTGACCATCAAAACGGGTATTCCCATCGATCCCAACAAGGCTGGAGAATGCAAAAGTTGAGTTAGGCTTGGTTTATGCTTGACGTATTTCGTTTCCGCTTGGTGATGCGGCTCGCGGATGGAACGCGCTTCACAACTTGCAGCGTTTATGGTTCGTGCGGCTTGTCTCTGCGGTGAGCCAATATTCTCTCAAACTGTAGGGGGCAGCATGGAGCTCTACAGCATGCATCCAACACTACACCACAGTAGAAGTAAAAATTACTGTTGTTTACAACATGGCATTCCAGTATTTTTAACAGCGTCCTCGTCTTTTCCGACAGTGCGAACTATTTCTCTCCAAGAATTATTAACAACATGTTGATCACGGTGATCTCTGAGAGCTGAATCTTACAAATGTCTGTATTTACGAACCTCTGCCATACTAGTTCTTGCCGGTCCGCCATGTTTTTCCGCGTCCGACCGTCTGCGTGGTTAGAAAATTTCCTAAGGGTGCGTTGCGGAAAGTTTGGGCTGTGCGGAGGTGCGGTGGAGGGGTGTGGTTGTTAAAATGACGCAATTCCGCACGGACGCATCAAGCATAAACCAAGCTTAAGCCAAGACCTACTAAAACATTCATTGATCAAGCTAGATAATCACTAGAGCTCTACTGTAAGAATGATGGTTCCACAGTAACACATCCGACTTTTACATGGTTCGTTTTTATTAAAATAGAACTGTTCACATTAAGACTTTACACATTCTAGGTGTGGAAGCTCAAGTGACTGTGAACACACCACCAACAAAAGAACATTTAAAAAGCCCTAAATTCATCACGTGGCAGTGTCAACAGTACAAACTCCGACTACAGAGACCAAAGAAGCAACATTTAACACTTTTCTTTTACTAACACACACGTTAATAAATAAGATTTTAACATTCGTTTTCATTTCAAGGCAATTTTAGATGAGATATTAATCAGATGTGCAAGTCAAACATCCCATTGTTCCTATTAACAGGGCTGAATGATAAACTTGCTGTTATTTCCAGAAAAGTTGGGGTTCCTCCTTCATTTGTAACTAGCTAAACAGTTAGCCTTTACTTATAAAATATTTAATAAAAATGTGGGGCTTAACAACCCAGTTATTCACTAAATTAAAATGAGGACCATAAACAAAACTTAGAAGGTCTTGTTCCCATAGGAACCATTTAATACTTCTTTTTTTATGCAACACGATTGGTCACTGAGTTGCACATGCATGCTAACTAAACATGAAAGTTTTCTGCATCCCCAGTCGCCTGCGTTAGCCTCAGAAAGAAAACGGATGGAAAAACGAGTCTCTTCTATGTCACAGGGGAAATGACGATTTATGGCCCCGCCCACTTTAACTTGAGGCTGCCTGTGGGAAGGAGCAGAGCCGTGTCCAGGACTTTTAAAATGGGGTGGCCCATGTGGGGCACTTGTTTATGCATGGGTGGCACCAATGGTTATGCTTATTTATTTATTCACACAAATTATTTATTTACTTTCTAGTGAATTTTGGAGTTTCACATTGCACAATCACCATTTTTTTCTCTTCTTCTAGTTTTGTGGTGGTTAGCAAGTCACTTCTTGTTGCATTATTGCCACCAACTGGAGTTGAGTGGGACTCTAAGGACTATTTATGTGAATATGAATAAATAATATTAATATTACAGAAATGATCTGTAGGCCTGGGCTAGAAGACTATGTTAAAAGTGCATGCTACCACACACTATTTTGGAGTCTACAACTCAAGCCTTTTGTCGACAATGTAAAGTCAATTTAAACTGGAACTTAGTACGGTGGCCAGTCAGATTCTAAGGGTGGCATGTGCTACCCCAGGCTACTCCCTGGACACGCCCCTGGGAAGGAGCGAGCAGAGCGTCTAGTAGAAGCTAACATTAGCAGCTCCAGAACATGGCGGAACACAGTCTGGCTTGTGTTATTTGTGAAGATGACACAACTGATATTTTTAGCCAAGAAAATGTGTTTTACAGTGTTCTGAGTTGTGTTAATGTAGACAGCAGAAGAGTTGCGTTTTAGCCAATCAGAGGCAGTGTTGCCAACTTAGCAACTCTGTTCCGGTTTCCAATGACTTTTCAGACACCGGAATTACGTTTCTTCCTAAAAGCACCTAGTGACAAATCTAGAAACATGTCTGATGACCCTAGCTACGTTCTGTAGGACTACGTCACCGATATTCTCTGCAGATTAGCAAAAGAGCCAGCCTGGTTTCATCCGGACCGTTCTTCCAGAGCTTCGGAAAGAGAATGATCTGCACATATTCATGCAGCATCACATTATGACTGACCTCCTAAACCTTTCCCTGTTGATCTCACTCACTCACAAAAGTGGTTTTACAAGCAAAACAAACGTGAGATACAGTAAACCATTTCTGTACTGGACATCGAAGATCGCCACGTGACTTTTTTAGCTGCAAATTAACCCGTGTCTTCACTTGGCCACATCTAGTGACTGTCTGGCAAGTATGTTCCAAACGATCAGTACGTCCTTGGTGGCGCTACATTCGGGTCTTGAAATGTTTGTCCCAATCAGAGCGATTGGAATAACCGTAGACCGCACAGATTTTGGACATTTTAACACCCGGTCAACAGTGTTACCGTACCCCCGTCTGCAGCTGGTGACGTGGATGCAGCGTCATGTGAAACCCAGCAACACCCGGACGATCCACAAGACTACTAATACATGCCTGATTGGACTTGATGGTATGAAGGTATAATACAGAATTTAGGTTTTATCATTCAGTCCTGCTGATCAACGTGTGCTGGTACAACAAGGCATTACAGAAGTGAGTCTAGTGTGAAACGCGTCACAATAAGAGCCTCAGTGATGAAACAGCTGCTACATCAGCAGTCACAGGTTGCATTTCAGAGCTTTTAGATTTTGGTGAGATGTTTGAAATCCAAAGGCCTGAATAAAAAGATGGCCTCGCCTTTACCAGTTCTTATTCATCCTGAGCAGAACGAGAATACAGGGAATTCTACGTAGATTCAACCAGAGAAGGAAATAAAAAATAAATAAAAGGTGGAAATAATATAAATCTTCAGTTTCAGAAAGAGTTACAGTAAATAATGATAAATGCTCTCTGTTGTTAGGTTGAGGTTTCATGGTTCTGAAAACTTCAAGGTGAGTAATACGGCTCATGTAGCTTTACTAACGGGACCAGGTGGGGGTCTTCACTAGTTTAGTGAAGCACGTGTTTTTATGTTGCTACAACATATGGCTACACACACACACACACACACACACACACACACACACACACACACGTTATAACTTGGTTTGCTACTGTAGGGTGTGTTACTGGGATTTTATGTCATTTTGCTAACCTCACAGCCCCAACAGACAAAAACATGGAGCTGCTGACATGCCGGCTTCATGTCCGAGTGGGAATCCTGGTCATTTCCTAATTTTAGAAGTAAGAGGTTTGACTTTTACGTTCTTTGAGTTCTGTTTAACGGTAAAGTTAGCCACAGCTAGCTAAACATGATCCCATTTGGAGAAATCCTGATGGAACTGGTCACAGTAAACGCCGGCCTTTCTGGTGGGATTGGGCTATTGGTAACATGTTAATTTAGCAATTCAAGGGGAACATATTATTGCCTTTAAGTGGTTAATTAATACTAAACTACTAGTAATTAGGTATGAACAAAATGTGACTTTAGAATGGGGAACATATTCTTATTTACAAGTGGTTAATTGATTGTTGTTTAGGCTCTATTAACATGTGGAGTTTGGTGTTTATTTACATAATACCAGAACATAATATTATTGATTAATGAATAACTATTCTCCTTGAATTACCTCGTTAAAAGCCACATATTGATTTGAGCCAATTAGTATGTGTGTTAATCAGCAACAAATCATTTACTTTCAGTTAACAAATGATTATGAATGGCTTATTTTTGATAAAACTCTTAATTTATGGCCCGTTAATATTATAATTACAGCATTGGTAATAAGCACCTAATAATAGCTTAATAATGACTAATTCAGATTTAGTAGTCCACTAATATGCAAATTAATTGGCAGCTAATTAATGGTTCATTTGTGTTCCGTAAACTAAAGTGTTACCGAGATTATTTCCCAAATTACTAATTTGAGGTGTATGGGGGCATTCTTTTTGTTTTTTTAAAGTCCCGTTTTTCTGAATTAACATTTTCACCAAATCTCCCAAAATGCTAAATATTGGGTTTACTACGCAGTTTATTTGTGATTAAGACAATTAAAGAAAAAGTATTAATAAAATAAATTACAGATGTGGTTCACTTGTTCAGTCAATACAATTGCAGTGGTCTCTAGTGGGAATGAATGCCCTTTAAGTCAAACTCTGGAGAAAAAAGCTCCGGTGCGCCTGTTTCAGGAACTAAAAGTGAGCCACATCAGAGGAAAACGTAGCTTCAGACGACAGGATTTGGACTTTTATAGTCTAATAGGAATATTATTTAAAATCGTTAGCATATTATAATTTCAACAGACACCTGAGGAATTTCCACCTAATGAGGCGTAAATCTTAAAACCCTAACACGATTCTTTCTCATTAATTCAGAAAAACCGAGCTTTTAAAGAGCAAGTCACCCCCTACCAGAGTCTAACTCCACTCCCACTTCATGTTTGAAAAATGCAGCAAATGTTGTTGCCTGGTAGCCTAGTGAACTAGACCAAATTCTTGCTTTGCAAAGAATGGTCTAGGCATGCTCCATTGGAACCTCAGCAGCTCCTACCAGGACTCTGGCTAGCCAATCACAGCTCTCTAGAGGGGTTTCAAACACATAAACAGCTGTGATTGGTCCATAATGGTGGGCCAATCATAGTGCTCTATCTGCTTAGTGAACAAATCACAGAGCTTTATCCGCTTTGTGGGCCAATCAGGGCACTCTATATGCCTGGTGGGTGGGATGATGCAACAGAGTGAAACAAGAGTATGTCACATTCATTGTCCAGTGGCATGCGGAGATGATTTGAAAGACAACGGTAGAACCCGCCCCACAACCGAGAGCCGTCAATGGAGCATGGCCAGACTAAATAATACATTTATTTAGTCTGGCTTGCCAGGCTAGTTGCCTGGCAGACCAAGAAGGCGAAGCCGCTAACAAATACACACACACACACACACAGGCTCACAACAGCATTGTGACATCATAATGTACCAGTTTACATCATAGCATACCTCTTAGCCAATAGCAGTGGCAGGTTTAAATTCAAATGCAGTGCAGAGTTTTTACCTGACAACGGCACAACACTGCCAGTTTTAGGCAGAACATTTAAATTTTAACTCAGATGCACTGAAGTGCCAAATTATTGACTACATGTGTCTGCAGCACGATTAGAAACTCGTTTACTTAATCAGCAACAAAAAGTTGATTTGTGGGTGACTTGCTCTTTAAATATTTCTAAGTGAATGCACTGCACTATAATCAAATGAGTCATGGTGGTTCTTCGTTCGTCCTTAAATTCCAGTTAGTGTTTAATAAACAGCGTAGATCCTAGATATGTAGACCCGCTCCAAGTTAAAAACAAATGTAAAACACTATTGACAGAAACAGCTGTGAACAGATGACACAGCTAGTGCTACACACTTAAACACGGAGGAGGAATGATGGGAAACTAAAGTGTGTCGTTAGTGAAGAAGGCCAAATCTCAGATAAAATGGTGCAGTGAGAGTGTTTCGGTGTTCACGGTTGAGCGGGAACCATTCAAAGACCCAAACTCTGAACCAGCGATACGCAGTGGAAGCAGAGGGCCAGGAAACCAGTACCGAGGAGGTCCCCCAGGGCGGTCAGGTAGGGGATGGAGAAGTTGTCCGGATCCAGATTACTTCTCCACATCAAACGGACGATGAGGTCAGCGACATAAAGAAGAATGGCCACCTGAGGAGGAGAGGAGAGCTAAATGGTTAAATGGTTTGGAGTTAAACAAAAAAAGCTGCTGTCGTTGCAAGTGTGGAAATGATTCAATCCTCTGTCTGACTCTGAGGAACTTCATGGTTGACTGAGTTTAAGAGAAAACTTTGAATGCGGATTTTTCTCTTCCTGGATGTGAAAACATGGCAGCTGGATGGGTTTACCTGTAGCACAGCAGCACCCAGGTAGCAGACTGTGAAGGCTACAGACATGGGAGCCTCCTCTCCCTGCAGCAGAGAGATGGCGTAGAGGAAGACTAGGTGCCCGGGTACGACCAGCATCAGCAGCACACGAGCAGATTTGGAGTTCACCCCTGAGACACGGAGAAGAAGTTACTCTCGCTTTTTGACGCTACTTTAATTTTTTCTGATTCCAAGTCTCAAACTCAAAACGTGTCGGTAGGGAGCAGCGCACCTGAGGAGAAGAAGGTGTTGCAGGGGTTGGGCCAGTGCTGGCTCATTTTGTTGGGCAGCACACCTGGAACGCTCCAAAAGTGCAGGTATGTTGAGATCCTGCTGGCCTGGATGGCAACCAGGTTTCCTCCCACTCCTACGTACAAAAATCAATCCGATGTTAGAAACCAGATCAAAGTGGCGTACGTTTCTGTCAGATTAAGCCTTGAGGAGAACCATGAGCCGACTGCAAGGAGAGGAGACTTAGGCTCCCCATAATAGTATGGTTCTTTTTGACAAATGGGGTTGATCTTGCTTTATAAATACTGCATATATATATATATATATATATATATATATATATATATATATATATATATACACTCAACAAAAATATAAACGCAACACCTTTGTTTCTGCTCTGATTCTTCATGAGATGGACTTAAAGATCTAAAATTCATTCCAGATACACAATATTACCATTTCTCTCAAACATTGTTCACAAATCAGTCTAAATGTGTTAGTGAGCACTTCTGCTTTCCTCAGATAATCCATCCCACCTCACAGGTATGCCACATCAACATGCTGATCCGACATCATGAGTAGTGCACAGGTGTACCTTATACTGCCCACAATAAAAGGCTACCCTGGAATGTGCAGTTTTGTCTGACAGCAAAATGCCACAGATGCCACAAGCATTATTTTGATCTCAAAATAATTTCATTCATAATACACCCTGACCAAACTGGTTTCATTAAGGGTAGACAGTCATCCACAAACTCGTGTAGATTACTTAATTTGATAGATTTCTCTTACAGTAGAAACATAGAAACTAGTATATTATCTCTAGATGCAGAAAAGGCTTTTGATAGTTAACTGGAAGTTCTTATTTGCAACTTTACATAAATTTGGTTTTGGGAACTTCTTCATAAACTGGCTACAAACATTATACAGTTCACCAACAGCACATGTCAGGACAAACAACCAAATATCAGTTAGCTTCTGTCTTCAGAGGGGGACCAGGCAGGGATGCCCACTCTCCCCTCACTGTTTGCTATTTTTATTGAACCACTAGCGGCAGCAATTAGGCAAACAACAGATATTAAAGGGATAGAGTGTAAGAGAATAACATAAGATCAGTCTTTATGCAGATGATGTTTTACTCTTTCTCCAGAATTCTCAATTGTCTCTCTCTCAGGCCCTGTCCACACGTAGCCGGGGATCTGCCAAAACGTAGATATTTTTCTATGTTTTGGCCTGTCATCCACACGAAAACGGAGTTTTTTCGCACGAAAACGGATCTTTTTAAAAACTCCGGCCAAAGTGAAGATCTGCGTTTTCTCCGTTTTGGGTGTCTGCGTGTGGACAGACAAAACCGGACTTTTAAGGTCCGCAAAGTCACTTTCTGCGACAAAAAAATGCTGACATCACGTGTGCGACCTGTGTTTACACTAGCCAACAGCATAGATGCCCTCAGAGCTGCACTCGCTTCATCAATTGTCCAAGCGCTTTTTGCTTGTTTGTTTTTGCAAGCGGAATTACTGGTCCTTGCAGAAGACCACAGACGAAGAACGAGGTTAAGAACGGGGGAAGTACTGCCGCCTACAGGTCTGGCATGTCCTTAACAACGTATTTATCCGGGTATGTGTGGACAGAGTTTTTTTCTTAAAACGAGGTGGTGTGGATGCAAGTTTTTGGAGGGGCGGATATTCGTTTTTTAAAAAAAACGGCTACGTGTGGACTAGGCCTCATTCAATAGAACTCTTTTTCAAGAGTTTCAGATTACTCTATAAACTGGTTAAAATCCACAGTTCTACCAATTAATATCTCATTTGTCAATTTGCTTAATACACAACTGGAGTCAGGGAATATCACATACCTGGGAATTAATTTCTCTCCCAAGCTGGCAGATCTAACCAAACTAAACGACATCCCACTTTTAAAGAAAGTGGAAGATGATCTTGCAAGATGGAAATCCTTACCGATATCACTCATAGGGAGTGTTGCTACAATTAAAATGATGGTCTTACCCAGAATAAATTACTTATTCTCGATGATCCCAAACAAACCACCAGCTGACTGGTTTAGATCTCTGGACTCCTCAATTACTAAATTCCTTTGGCAGGATAAACCTCAACGAATTAGCTTAAAAACACTTCAGAAGACCAAAGACAGAGGAGGACTGGATTTACCCAACTTTTATTATTATTTCTTAGCCAACAGGCTGCAATATATACCAAGATGGTTGCAAGATAACCCACTAGATGAGTCCTGGTTAGATGTAGAACAGACACTTTGCAATACGATAGAGCTTTCAGACTTACCATTTATTAGCTCAAGCATAAGAAAACATGAAAGCTTCAAAAGTATTAGTATCAGCACCTCTCTGACAGCATGGTGGGAGTATCTTAAAATGACAGAGTCTTCACTAGTACCATGCAGACGCACACCTATCTGGAAAAATCCTGACATTTTGCAAAATAACCAAATGATGAACCTTCCGGACTGGAAAAAATAAAGGAATCCTATACCTGGAACACATATATGAAGGATTGGACTTCATCCCATTTAATCGAATAGTCTCCCAATTTGGAATGGATAAGAATAGCTTTTTAGAATATCACCAAATTAAATCTGTAGTCAAACAAAAATTTAAGCTCAATAAAATAGAATTACAAACACAACCAAGGGTATTCGACTACTATAATCTCAAACCCCCCAAACTACTGTCTAAAGTATATAAGACACTGTCCAAAATAGATGATAAAATTGCAATCCCTATTGAAAAATTGGAGGTGGATCTATCAGTTAGCTTTGACCAGAACTTCTGGTCCCAAAATTGTTTAAAAACTTTTAAAATGAGTAGACAGGCCAATTTACAATTAATTCAGTACAAAATTCTGCACAGAGTACACTATACAGGTCATCGGATGTTCAAGATGGGGTTTGTGTCGTCTGACACCTGTACACACTGCACAAACAACATTCCTGACCATTACATTCATGCACTGTGGTCCTGTCCACCTGTCCAGGAATTTTGGGGTAGATTATGTGAGGATCTGTCAAAATGTCTGAAATGTCATATCCCAACTTCCCCCTCCCTTTGTTTACTGGGAAACCTGGACAATGTCCCAGTTGAAACATCTTTGGTTCACGTGGTTCTGACTGACATATGCATCGCTAAGAAAACCATCCTCTTGAATTGGAAAAATAGAGAAACTCTGCATTAACCAGTATAGAAATCTTTTGTTAGATCATATTACACTTGATTTATCCTCTGCTTCCACTTCAAATCAATCTCTCTGGGCTCCTTTGATCGGTTCCATCACATAGCGATGATGGAGGGCCGTTGATGTTGTCCTGCGGGATGATGTGTGTGTGTGTGTGTGTGTGTGTGTGGGGGGGGGGGGGTCTGAGTTTGGAGTATCCAGATGTTCCCTGGAGGTGGGTTCACTGGGGATGTCTGGGACTGGGGGGCCATTGCCCCCCTCTGGAAGAGCTTGGGTTGCCTCGGGGGGTGGACTACTGGCGGTTGTGAGTGGGGCCCCTCGGAGGTCTTGGCGGCGGCCATGGGTCACTGCCTGGCAGCTGCATTGCCCCTGGGCGGGTCTGGGTGGGGGCTCGGGGTGTGGGGGTGGCCTGCCCCATGTGGGGATCTGGGCGGGGCCTTGGGGGTCAGGTCCTGACATGTATAATGCCGGGAAGAAGGCAGGAACACACAGCAGTGACTGGCCCGGGTTCAGGGGCCTCGGGTAGACCTTGGCTCCTCTGCTGTTCCATCACAGGGGAGGGGGAGGTCAAAGAGGGGGAGGACCCAACCTTACCTGGATGTCCTATGTCTTATATATTCTGGAAGTTGTGCAAATGCAAGGATGGGCATAGATATTCTGCTGGGGTAGGGCTGGGTTGGTGCCCTCGGACTCCGTGAGGCTCTGTAATGCTGCTGCTTTGGGCCCTGGCAGGATGGGCTGGGGTCTCCATGCCCTGGGTGGCAATTTGACAACAGAGGTGCCTATTGGGGCCAGTGGGGGAGCTGGCTCCCTGGAGGGCTAAGCCCAACCAGCCATTCCTCCCCATCCCCGCATATTTCTCTCCTCCTGCTCCCTCACAACATCACACAAACATGCACATAGGACCTTGGGGGGTGGACAAGTCAGGGAGTGCGGGTATGGACCCCATTTCCGCATTCCTGTGGCAACCTGCCCCCCCAATTTTATTTGCACCTTATACACTTCCACCGTTGACATTCCACGCGCACACACACATTTAGGGCCTTGGGAGTGAGCACATTCAACGGCACTTGGCAGGGGAATTTCTCAGCCTCCTCCCGAGTGCCGGTGCCCACTTCCAATTTTAAACTGCACTTAAGACACCGAGGGCTGTGGGTGCAAGTGGGGTTGTGCGGTGGCATCCGCTGGCATAGGCCAGACAATGCCCGCACTGCCCGCTCACCACAGCCATGGAATACACCTCATCAACACACAATGCTATAATGGAGCAGGCGGAGGGAGACTAGGGGTCTTAGCACACCTCTGTTGTTGCTTGGCTTCCTGGGGCTGGAGGCTAGGAGGGAGATCTGGCCATCTGGTTGGGGTCTGGGGTGGTGGGTTGCTGTGCTTAGCGTTGGGCGGGGAAGCCTGCTCATCAGCACCCCAGCAGAAAGGGTCAAACTCTGGTAACCGGTGATGGTTGTACCCAATGTGCAGCAGTACCGGGACCAGAGTGAATAGGGTGTGTATGGGGAGCATGAGTGCATGTCCGGCATGCATTTTTTGTAAGTCTTTGGTTGTATGTGCATGTGTGAGCATGAGGGAGGGAGTGTGTGACTGTGTTTGTGTATGACTCTATATGTCAGGTGGGGCCTTTGACTCCTCCCCTCTCCTGGGACTTCTTTTGATGATATAGATCTTTGTCTCCCCTCCCCCTGCCACACCTGGTGTGGGGTGTGGTGCCTTGGTCTGCCTGAGTGTTCGTGGCTCCCGGGTCAAGGGGTTTAAGATTTCTGGCGTCTGCTTGATCAATCCCGGTGGCTGCCTGGTGGGGTCTGGGTCCCTGGGCTCTGCTGGGTCCCTGGCGGGGGTGGTCGCCCCTGGGTCCCGGGCTCGGCTGGCTAGGGGGTGGGAGGCTGCGGGTGGGCCTGTGGGCTTGCCGCTGATATCTCCCGGGACTCTGCCGGCTGCTGGTTGTGGCCCCCTGGGGCGATCCTCTGTGCCTCTCAAGGGGGGCGGGGGCCTTTCTGGTTGCAGTCTCCTTGGGGTTCCTGTGTTCTGGGGCAGCGCCTGGATCTCTGGGACTTGGAGCTCCCCCCGTCTCTTACACATCTTTGGGGGGCGGATCTGAGGTCCCTCACACTCTATTGGACGCTCCTATAGAGAAACCTTACATAGACAAGCGCGTGTACACACACAGATGCTCACATGGTGCTCTCAAAAGTATGGGCTTGGGCACGTTCAACACTTGTCCGAAGGCTGTCGTTGCAACTAAATTCACTATGATTTGTTATCGTGTGACTGTTCAGTTAAACAATGTTGTTCTTATATTTCATCATCAGGCTGATGCAGTGATAGCTTGCTCCTGATGTATTGTTGTGCGTCCCATTTTTTTCTGCTCTCTCTTTCTGCAGGTCTAGAAGCAGACTCTTGTTCATTATTGTTTATTTTTGTGGAACCCCCCTTCCCCCCTCTCTTCCCACCTTTTGCCTTTTCCTTTCTCTTTCACCTCTGTCTCTGTGTCTGGTCGGAATTAAAAAGCATTCAAAAACAATAACAATTAAGTTTTAAGTATCAGGCGTGACATTAAAAGCAGATGCTTTGATGCTCCACCTGAGAGTAAATCTGTAAGGCTTGTTACCAGCATTCAGACATCAAATCTGTTTGCTTCACAGCCAGACAGGACACGGTAAAAAAAAAAAAAAGAAAAAAAAATGGATTGAGGGAGCGTGCAATTGGCATGCTGACAGCAGGAATGTCAACCAGATCTGTTGCTCGTGCATTGAATGTTAATTTCTCCACCATAAGCCGTCTCCAAAGGCGTTTCAGAGAATATGGCAGTACATCCAACCGGCCTCACAACCGCAGACGACATGTAACCACACCAGCCCAGGACCTCCACATCCATCAGGTTCACCTCCAAGATCGTCTGAGACCAGCCACTCAGACAGCTGCTGAAACAACTGGTCTTCGTCCTCATCAGGGTCTTGACCTGACTCTACCTCGTCGCCGTAACAGACTTGAGTGAGCAAATGCTCACATTCGATGGCGTCTGGCACGTAGGAGAGGTGTTCTCTTCACGGATGAATCTCGGTTTACATTGTTCAGGGCAGATGGCAGACAGCGTGCGTGGCGTCGTGTGGGTGAACGCTTTGCTGATGTCAATGTTGTGGATCGAGTGGCCCATAGTGGTGGTTACGATTAGTATCATAATCACGGGGGACGATACCGAATATCGCGATACTATAAGAAAGATAATTTTCTAAAACTTTTGAACTGAATTTAATTGGAAAACTCAGCCCAGACACGTTCAGGACATAAAGTGTTGATGCGAAATGTTGTTATGCAGTCAGAATGCAATATAAAACTGCTGCCCCCTAGCTGTCCAGGTATGAATTGCCCTACACAAAAGAAAAAAAACATTCTAGCTAGAAAAAAAATTTCAGTAAATTTTCTGTGTAAATCACAAGAAAAAAAAATGAATAGGGAACCTAACTCATGCCCATCTACTTCCGGACCATGGTTCATCGGAAGAACAAAAAATGAATGCAAGTCAACGGGGCTAAAAACATTTTTTTTTTTATTTCACTTGTCATGTGCCATGGATTTCACATTTGATGTCCACAAATTTTAAAGAAGCCTTTTGATACCAAGAAAGTGCTTATTTTTGCACAGGGGAAACACTATTTTAGGTTTCGTGTGAAAATTAGTCCAAGACTACAAATGAGGTTCACAAAGGTGACGTCATCAAACCAGACAGGGAGAAAACTGAGGGACAATGGCTGTAAATTCAGCGAACTTCAAATCCTTCCTTCAGGAGGAAATAACCACCATAAATCTGGTCATTTGGTAAGTAGCAGCTACGCTAGGGGGGAGTGTTTACGTCAGTAATGCGACGTGCCGATGTCTTGTTTGTAGTCATGCTAATTATGAACTTTTATAAGCTGCTAAATCTCAAAGTAGGCGACTGGCATGGTCGAAATACCCATCATTAGTTTTCATTTAAATATAGGTACAACATACTGTATGTGTGATCTAAAGTCTAAAGCAAAATGGGTTAGAAAAACGCGTTTTTAGCCACGTTGACTTGCTTTCATTTTTTTCGTTCTTCCGGGGACCCATAAGCTGACCGGAAAGGGCAAATTCCACTACCTCCGCTCCGCTCCGGCACGAACTCCGGAGCAAAATCGGTCCCGTTGTAGTCAATCAGAACAATTCCACGACTGCGGCCATGCTCCGGCAGTGCGCTGCCCTCTGTTCCGGCGTCCGGCAAAAATAGAATCGATCCTATTTTTGCCGGACGCTGGAGCACCTCCGCAGTCAATGGACAGGAACCACAACCGCCCAACAGGAAAAGGAGCAAGCACAACTTCCGTTTTTCACAATAAATCGATAAACAAAAGGCGTTTTTGGTTTCATATGCACAGGTTTAACAACTTTTAACAACTATCAATGGCGGCTGAACTTTAAATGCACAAAAGTAAGCCATAAATACAGTTTCTACTGTCAAAGTAGTCACACTTTGTTGATCCAAACACTGCTGATCTCTCTACACAAATGATGGGCAGATTAAACAGTTCATTTCGATGCTTCTCCCACACAACGGGTGTTTGGATCTAACTTCTGCGTTTATTGCTTGGACTGTATCACAAGATCTCGAAAATCCCGCGCATGCTTGTTTGCCCACCTCAGGTCTCCGCACCGGAGCGGAGCCGTTGTAGAGTGGGTACCAGGAAAAATTGAGTTCGGAAGCGAGCGGCTGTGGAAGGCGGGGGCGGACGGGAGCAGAGCCGAGGTAGTGGAATAATAAGTGCTTTTAAATGTTTATTTTGTATTATAACACAAAATATCACAATGTTTCAGTGTCTCCTGTTTTCAATTTACATCCTTCCCCTGGGTTTCATCCTGAGGAAATATGGCCTGGGCTATCATATTTATGCAGATGATTGCCAGATCTACCTGGCTTTGAAAAAACCAGACTCCATCTCTATTCTGGACCATTGTTTGGCTGAAGTGAGGGTTTGGCTTGCCAATAATTTCCTTAAGCTAAATGATTCTAAGTCTGAGGCACTCCTGATGACCCCTAACCAAACAACACAAGTATCTTCTGATTTGGCCACTCTCCCTTTTGACCTCAAGCAGTGTGTTACCAACCTTGGGGTGAAATTTGATACACAGTTTTCCATGGGCCCTCAGATTAACGCAGTGGTCAGATCGTGTTTTTTATCAGCTGCGCAGACTAGTCCGCTTAAAACCAATCCTGAAACGAGCACACCTGGAATCCGTAATCCATGCTTTTATCATCTCTCGACTGGATAATGCAAATTCCATTTTAATTGGGTTACCTGCCTCCGCTCTTAACAGGCTTCAGGCCGTACAAAACGCGGCAGCCAGGTTTTTAACAAACACTCCTAGGAGAGAACATATCACACCTGTACTGGCACGGCTCCACTGGCTACCCGTAAACTTTAGGGTCAAGTTTAAAATCCTGATTTTTGTTTTTAAGGCCCTGAACGGTCTGGCACCGGATTACCTGTCGGATCTTGTCACTAGATATGTGCCAAACAGGGCGTTGAGGTCTGCTGATTGCCTGCTGCTTCGTGTTCCATTAATGAAATACAAAACTCGGGGGCAGCGTGCTTTTGTCTATGCTGCTCCGACACTATGGAATGCACTTCCTCTTTCGGTGAGGCTGGCACCATCCCTCCTCCGGTTCAAATCGCTGCTGAAGGCTCACTTTTACGACCAGGCATTTTTAAATCCCTGACTTTTATTATTTTATTATGTGTCTTTTTATTGACTGTATTTATCTGCCTTGTTGTGCATTTTATTGTTGACCGTGTATTGTTTTATATTGTGTTTTTACTTTTTATTCTGTACAGCACTTTGGTCGGCTGCCATGCCGTTTTTAAATGTGCTTTATAAATAAAGATGGTATGGTATGTTGCTATTTTCTTACATCCCTATACCTGTCAGTGGCAACACATGAGCTTATGAACTGTAAAAACACCCGAGAGGATTGAAGTTGGTTTCTGATTTTACTCATTTTGACCACAGATGCTTTCCGCCACTGGGAATCAAAATTTTATTATTTCATTTTTGGCTCGAGTTGAAGATTGTTCGTACAATTCATCACAGTCGTTTAGTCTAAGACCGTTAATTTACTTTTCCAAATATCTAACCCTAAAGAAAAGACATTAACAGCTAGAGGTTTATTGAGAGATGGAAAAAAAAACTCGTGAAAACAAAAAAGCTATTTGACTTTATTTGCAGCGCTGTGAGGAGAGATGGGAAATTCGAACCAGACCGACACCATTAGAATTCAGCAGAGGGAAAAGGGAGAAACGGCAGGAAGGAAAGAGAGAACCAAATGAGAAACAGTGACGGGTAGAGAGGATGGTTATTAAAGGCCTGTCGGCTGTGCCAGGACACGGATTGTGCACCATTAGTGGTTTGCACCAACATCTGTGAAGCTGGGGAGGATCTCTACTTGCATCAGCTCACAGCCAAACCTCTCGTGTTTCTGCCTCTACTTATGTTTCTGTATGCTTGCTGACAAAAACCCTGCAGATAAAAGCTTCATCCTCTGATTTCTACAGCTGACTGGGCAATTTCCATGCAGAGTTATGAAAATCAACTAGATTACACAGCAAAAATGCTGCTTATGCTCACTGCTTCACCAATGGACTGACATGAGGAAAGGAGTCATGCAATAAAAGGATTTGAGACCCATTTACTTCTCATTTTAGAGTTTTCACACTAGTCCTAACTGGTTTTGTAGGATCTGATGGCTGCAAATGCAGAAGGTGAGTTTAACCTCTGTAAATAGTGGGTTATCACTAGCATTAGCATCCTAACACTATATTAGTATTTTTTTGTCTTACACAGACAGACTAATGAAGCTTAATCTGATCGTTTCAGACTAGCCACAACCTTAAAACTAGGGCTGCACAATATATCGTAAATATATCGTTATCGCGATATCAGCATGCACAATGAGCATATCACAAAGAACAGATAAATATCGTAATTACTGGTCAGCTCAAATGTTTGCTAAACATAATGCATTCTGTCAATCACACAGAAACATTATGCTTTTTTAACAAATAGAGCTCTTCACCCATTTGGCCAATTGGGTGGGTTCTTATAGGTCAGATGTCGGCACTTAATATTGATGGTTAGTAAACACCTGAGTTAGCTTTGTTTTGCTCTTTTTGCTGATTCTGCTTTTCCCGGGATCCACTGATTGCCTTTTCTTGTTCATTTTCTTTTTCCCTTTCCTCACATCTTTTGCTTTTCTCATTTTTATGATTTTTTATTTCTTTGTTTTTGATTTTTTTTTCCTGACTTAAGTTTTTATTTATCGCAACTAATATCGTCATCACAATATTAATCACTGTTATCGAATATCGCTGGTTTTCCTAATATCGTGCTGCCCTACTTAAAACCCATGACTGAATTGTGGTTTACCCACCAAAATCTGAGTCAGCTGAGATGAAAAATCACTTCATTTCACTTGAAATCACATTGATTTGATGGATTTAGCCACATAGTATTTTAATGCTGTGTCCATGTGTTTCATAGCGTGGCCCTCAGAGTGACGTCTCAACACAAGCACAGGAGCTGATGTTTTACTAATGTGGGATTTAAAAATGTAGAGTTAACACAGCAGACATGACCTAAAAGCTCTATTGTCTTTTACTAAATCACACATGCCTGTTTATGCCTTTTCTCTCATTTGAAAATTAGAACTTCTGTGGCCAGCAAGAACGCTCAGCTTGGTAATCTCAAAAAGGTTTGGACACCGCTGTCCTATGTTGACTTAGACCTGATGTTTTCTTTTTAATATTTAATGTTCAAAAAAATTTTGCGTATCAATAATTTATTTTAATTATTCAGAAGCCATTATTGCATTTGTTTTTTGCAGATCCTAGTTTCATTGATCTCCTCTCAAATAAACCCAGCAGACTCAGAGCGAGGCCGTGCAATTTTGAAACAAATTGGAAACTTGCTAGCAAATGGATTTTGTGATTTAGTTCTAACAGCTCTATGGTGAAAAAAAAACATGTTCCTGATGTTCTTTGCACTTAATCCCTCTCAAATAAAGCGATTTGAGCAGCTTTGTTCTTGACATTTTTTATACCTTCCAGAATGAGCCGTTTCAGGGCTCTGTCACTTTAAGAAACCAAGCTGGAGCTGTCCACCCCCACCCATCCCAGCTCAGGCTGCTACAAGATGAGAAGCTCTGAATAGATCTGATCCTCTCTCTTTCATGTGTAAGATGATTCTACTCTAATTGTCCCATTTGTGACATCACAAACAGGACTTTCTGACAAACAGCTCAAACACTGACGAAAAATGAATGGACTACTTTTTTCATGTTTGGAGTGCTTTGTAGAGACAGCAGAGACCCACATGGCAGGACAAAAGGATGCAAAATATGTCCCTTTTGATGTTTTGTTTGATGATCCAAAGGCTGTGTCAGGAATCTAATCTAACAATTAAATGAACAACGGTGTTGCTAACGAGCTGAGATGAAGTTAGACTCTAACAGGGAGCTGCTAAAACACCAGCGTGTGGAACATGAAGTGAAAATGCAGCTGGGGTATTTGTCTTGATATAAATCTGTGAATCTTGGTGCGGCTCATCCTGTTGAGACAGTGATGGAACTTCAAAGCACTGCATCACCGACATCCGACGCCTGGCGTCATCGGAAAACAGCTGCTGGTTGTCAAAATACTGCAGCGGTTTGGATGCTTTTCCTGCTGCAGATACTGGCACTTCGGAGCGTTTCAGCCAATTAACCATCAAACATCTTCCAAAACAATCACAAATAACTATTTTTCTGCCCTCTGGACAGCAGCGGGTTTCAGTTCATTTGACAATCACCATTTAAATCAACTTTGGGGGTGGGAAACGGCGGAGTCAGGACGTGAATGTAGGGGAGCATTTCCATGGTTGACTTGACTGTTCCAGAATAATTTCTGGAAATTCAGAATGTTGGTTCAACAAAGGTCTGTTGCAGAAAAAGCCCCCAAAATCATTTTATGATCATAATCTTTGATTTTTGAAATATCTGATCGAACTGACAAAGCGAGTTTTATGTTGGTAATAGCAGACGTTGGTCATCTTTGGCATGTTCTTGCTGTGTTTAGTGTCTAACTGCATTTTGGTTCTTTTTTAAAACACAGAAAATGTTTTTCTTTACCTTGCTGACAGTTTCGTTTACCGGCTGTAAACTTCCTCAGAGCTGACGCCGATGGTGGCGTCACTCCCATCAGAGGACGTTGTCGCCCTCTGCTGCCCGCTCTCCCCTCTCCGATGATGCAGTCCCATGCACGATCCAATGAGTAAACTCCATCGTCTCTGTTTATGGTCCCACATCCACGTCTCCTTATCTCGATAGTTTCTTTTAACCATCTTTTGTATTTCTGTTGTTCGGTGTTTATGATCCTTGTGTTGTCCCAGTCTATTACATGGTTTTCTCTTATGCACTGATCTGTTACGGCTGACTTCTTTATTGTACTTTCTGCTGCTTGTTTTGCTGCTCTTGTGTGTCTTCGAGTTGTTCCTTTCTCGCACTCCTTTCTATGTTCTATTGTTTGTGTGATGAGTTGGCGTCCGGTTTCTCCTATGTATGTTTTATTGCAGAGTTTGCGTGGGATTTCGTAAACGACTCCACATTTAAGTCCAGCTGATATTTTGTCTTTTGGGTGCACTAGTCTGTTTCTAACTGTTGTGTATGGTTTTGTTGGTGTGTTTATGTTGTGTTTGTTCATTGTTGCTCTTATTTTTTCCGTTATGCCTCTGATGTATGGTAGGGTTATCACTGGTTTTGGTTCTCGTCTTTCTGGGTTTCTGGTTCTTTGCTTTGGTTGTTCTTTTCTTTCTGTTGTTGTTTGTTTTCCTTTGTTTATCGCCCATGTCGGGTATCTGCAGGTCTTTAAAGCGTGCTGTATGTGTTTGTCCTCTTGTTTACGGTCTCTTTCTTCAGTTATCATGATAACAGTCAGCAAGGTAAAAAGGAAACCTTTTCTGTGTTTTATAAAAGAACCAAAAATGCAGCAGACGTTGGTGTTTTAACATCACTTTTAAAAAATGAACATTATTAATTTGATCCAAGAAGGATTTGATAGAAAAACTGTTTAAAGACCAAGTTCACTCATTTTTTGCTGTGGTCTCTAGAATAAATGGATGCCTTGTGAGTCAATCTGTATGGTTCCATCCTGCCTTGTACAACAATCAGGCTGGTGGTGGTGGTGTAATGGTGTGGGCGACATTTTCTTGGCACACTTTGGGCCCCTTACTACTAACTGATCATCATTGCAATGCAACAGCCTACCTGAGTGTTGTTGCTGACCATGTTCATCCCTTACCTTCTGATGGCTACGTCCAGCAGGATAATCCGCCGTGTCGTAAAGCTCGAATCATCTCAGACTGGTTTCTTATGATTATGTTTATTTATTTGGCGGACGCTTTTATCCAAAGCGACGTACACAGTTTAGCCTATAGGGCGTGTTGTGATCTGTGGGGGAAACCGGAGTACCCGGATGAAAACCCACGCATGCATGGGGAGAACACGCAACTCCATACAGAAAGGTCGCAGCTGAGTTTCGAACTTGCAACCTTCTTGCTGCAAGGCGAAAGTGCTAAACACTGCGCCACCATGAAGCTTGATTCCAAGGTTCGAGGTTTCTTGAACATGATAATGAGTTCACTGTACTCAAATGACCCCCACAGTCACCAGATCTCAGTCCAACAGAGCGGCTTCGGGATGTGGTGGAACGGGAGATTTGCATCACGGACGTGCAGCCGACAAATCTGCAGCAGCTGCGTGACGCGGTCATGTCAATATGGACCAAGAACTCTGAGGAATGTTTCCAGTACCTAGTTGAATCTGTGCTCTGAAGGATTAAGGCAGTTCTGCAGGCAAAACAGGGTCCAACCTGTTACTAGCAAGGTGTACCCAATAAAGTGGCCAGTGAGTGTAGATGTCAGTGGGTTTTCTAATCTGAGCATGTCCACGTCTATTTTCTGTCAGTGGCTAACGTGGGAGATAGGGTAGGAGACTATTTTCAGGTTCAGCCTGCATGTGAAACTCAGAGTGCTCTTTAAATATTCAGCTTGTTGCTTTCAAAGCAGCTAAGATGTTTACTCTTAGTTACTTTTCTTTTTCCATAAAATTCCTAATATTTTTTTATCTTTTTCTAGAAAAACACATTTTTTTTAGTTTCTCGTTTTACTGTTAAGATCATTTTGTTTGTTCACGCAACAGGATAAGGTACTTCACAAATAACCACCTCATGAGCCGATCGGCTTACCATTAATGACGGGCGTAAAGACAGCCATCCCTTGGAAGTTGGGATCGCTCACCGTCTTGTCCAGAATGAGGCCTCCAAAGCTGCAACATCACAGAGAGAGTCAGAACGGTATCCTGTCACTTTCTAACCACTGTTTACGTATTGAGTGGGTTCTTGTCGCTTCTAGGTTTTTATTTTTGGAGCAAATAAGAAAATAAATTAAAGAAATTTAAAAATAGAAGTCCTCTTTATTAAAAAGCCTGCAGAAAACAAAAGTCTGACGTTTCAACTTTCCCTAAATATAAAAGCAGCTGTGAACCATTCACAGTAAACTAGCTCGCACTAAAGAAGCTCTGACTACGGATTAAACACGGCTCTATTTTCTACTCCAGCTGATAAATGATGAGGTGAGAAACAAGTTCATGAAGTTATTTGAACTACAGGTGCTGGCCAGTAAATTAGAATATCATCAAAAGGTTGAAAATATTTCAGTAATTCCATTCAAAACGTGAAACTTGTACATTATATTCATGCAATGCACACAGACCAATGTATTTCCGATGTTTATTACGTTTAATTTTGATATTTATAGGTGACAACCAATGAAAACATCATATCTGGTATCTCAGACAATTAGAATATTCTAAAGGCCAATGAAAAAATGTTTGTTTCTCTAATGTTGGCCAACTGAAAAGAATGAACATGAAAAGAATGTGCATGTATAGCACTCAATACTTAGTCGGGGCTCCTTTTGCCTCAATAACTGCAGTAATGCGGCGTGGCATGGACTCGATCAGTCTGTGGCACTGCTCAGGTGTTATGAGAGCCCAGGTTGCTCTGATAGTCGTCTTCAGCTCCTCTGCATTGTTGGGTCTAGCGTATTGCATCCTCCGCTTCACAATACCCCATAGATTTTCTATGGGGTTAAGGTCAGGCGAGTTTGCTGGCCAATCAAGGACAGGGATACCATGGTCCTTGAACCAGGTGCTGGTGGTTTTGGCACTGTGTGCAGGTGCCAAGTCCTGTTGAAAGGTGAAGTCTGCATCCCCATAAAGTTGGTCAGCAGCAGGAAGCATGAAGTGCTCTAAAACTTCCTGGTAGACGGCTGCATTGACCCTGGACCTCAGGAAACAGAGTGGGCCAACACCGGCAGATGACATGGCACCCCACACCATCACTGACGGTGGAAACTTTACACTGGACCTCATGCAACGTGGATTCTGTGCTTCTCCGCTCTTCCTCCAGACTCTGGGTCCTTGATTTCCAAAGGAAATGCAGAACTTGCTTTCATCAGAAAACATAACTTTGGACCACTCAGCATCAGTCCAGTCCTTTTTGTCCTTGGCCCAGGCGAGACGCTTCTTGCGCTGTTTCTTGTTCAAGAGTGGCTTGACACACGGAATGCGACACCTGAATCCCATGTCTTTCATGAGTCTCCTCGTGGTGGTTCTTGAAGCGCTGACTCCAGCTGCAGTCCACTCTTTGTGGATCTCCCCCACATTTTTGAATGGGTTTGTCGTCACAATTCTCTGCAGGGTGCGGTTATCCCTAGAGCTTGTACACTTTTTTCTACCACATTTTTTCCGTCCCTTCGCCTGTCTGTTAATGTGCTTGGACACAGAGCTCTGCGAACAGCCAGCTTCTTTAGCAATCACCTTTTGTGTCTTGCCCTCCTTGTGCAAGGTGTCAATGATTGTCTTTTGGACAGCTGTTAAGTCAGAAGTCTTCCCCATGATTGTGGTGCCTTCAAAACAAGACTGAGGGACCTTTTAAAGGCCTTTGCAGGTGTTTTGAGTAAATCAGCTGATTAGAGTGGCAGCAGGTGTCTTCTATATTCAGCCTTTTCAGAATATTCTAATTTTTTGAGATACCAAATTTGGAGTTTTCATTAGTTGTCACTTATGAATATCAAATTTAAATGTAATGAACATTGGAAATACATTGGTCTGTGTGCATTGCATGAATATAATGTACAAGTTTCACGTTTTGAATGGAATTACTGAAATATTTTCAACCTTTTGATGATATTCTAATTTACTGGCCAGCACCTGTAAATCCCTCTGACATTAAGCAAACTCAGCTGTTTTATTCTTGACTGTTTCAGAACCTTCCACAATGAGCCGTTTCGGGGCTCTGTCACTTTAAGAACACAATCTATTGCTGGCCATGCCCACCCATGCCGTGATTGGCTGCTATAAGTTGATATCTGGGAGGGGCTCTGAGTAGAGCAGCTGCCCTATTGCAGTGGTCCTGAATCATAGTCCTGGAGGGCCGGTGTCCAACACGTTTTAGTTGTTTCTCTGCTCCAACACAGCTGATTCAGTGGTGTTTCGATACTAACTATCCTGTAGTGATGTCACAAATGGGGACTTTTTTAAATTACTTGTTTTAGGTACGTAATTTCTCAGATCAAACACTGACAGAAAACAGAGGGATGAACGATTTTCACATTTGGAGTCTTGACAGATGCGGCAGAAAACCAGAAGGCATCACAAAAGGATTCAAAAGAAGAGTTCTGCGTAACGGCTCTCTTTTAAACGAAAGATCTGTCTGCTCTCGCTCAATTTCTCAAGCTGCTGTCTCAATTAGTGCTTTCTGCACCTCGACACATTCTCACCATCTGCTGACCGGTCCAGATGTTTGTAACCAACAGCAGAAATATCAAATATCCAAACATCTGACTGGCATACAGAACCAGGTGTGTACCTGCTGATGGACATGGCGACTATGACAGGTTGCCACCCTGAGCGGAGAACCTCTCTGATCTGAGGACTCCGACGGGCCACCACCACCCACAGAGGGATCAGAGCGATGAAGACCAGGCACACCGCAGGGGACAGGTACCAGATGTCTGAGGGGGAGGAGATTATTAAAGGTGGAGTCGACCGCTCAGGAGCCCCTACAAGTGTCACGATGCAGAACCGACGTGACCCATGACCGTAATAAGGTCATTCAACACAACATTAACCTCCCAAAATATAAAATTCAACTCTTTTCCAGGATTTCACACCACATTTGGGACATGTTGTGCTAAACAACAACTATAAATATAAAAAAAAGTTATATGGTGGTCAGGATTTCTTTTTTAATGCTCCAAACATCAATATAAACCACAGGCTGTAGAAAATAGCACTTCAGGAAGGAGAAAAAACGTTTTTTTGTTTATGATTTTAATGACAAGGTTCAACTACTCTGTATAAACCATTGCAAATGACTCATTTCTTGTGTTTAAAATAATAAAAGATAGTTTTGCTGCCATCTTGTGGTACATAGTGGACAAGTCTGGTTTCATTCTCACCTCTGTACACATAAAGCGTGCTGCTGACCCCAGCCAGCAGAGATAAGGTGATCAGGTCCCCCAGACTGGCTGCAATGGGGGTGGCCACATTGTCCGGGTTGATCCCCACCTTCCTGGATCCAATGATGACTCCAATCATCACCAGACCTGCAGACGGACGATGGGACAAACAGGACACACGGACACAATTAGCCTCTTCCATCGAGGTTTACAGGAAGCAGAGCAGAAGCCACACAGAGTGACGGCTCGCTGGAGCAAACCGCACTACTGTGAGAAAAGCTCAACAAAAAAAAAACAACAACAACTGTGTAATAAATCTTAAATGACATTAAAAGAGGAGCAAAAGTGTAAGGAGAGACTTATTGCTACTGCTCCGACATTTTGTGATGGGTACCGAATTTGGTACTTTTTAAGGCACCGACCGAATCCCACAGTACCGACTGAGTGATTCACGTCATATGAATCGGTGCCTTGTTTAGGTACCTGTGCCGCGCCGGCGCAAGAGTCGTCAGTCACTGTGGGCGAGCAGTAAACAAAGCAGCACGGCAGACAGGAAGTGTTCTGAAGATGGGGTCCACTTCACTAAGTGGGATGGGTAACTGGGTGATGATGAAACCTGCCTCTAAGTGAGGCATCATCATCTTAATCTGCTCCGGTAGGTAAATAAAATGTTTACGATAACGTTAACTTGATATGTTAGCTTCCGTTCAGCTAACGGTGCGTTCAGTGACTGAGTTTAAGTAACTGTTGTTTAAAACAGACGTAATAAAATAGATGGGTGTCCAAACTTTTCAAGATGAGGGCCAAGTTAAGTGAAAAGTCATTTATGATAATAAATTATAAATATGTAAAAGTTTGATGAAATTCTCTATTTTAGAAATGCACTGTAAACATTAGTGTAGGTGAACATTTTATCCTAAATGGTTTGAATCATCAGGTATAAAAAAACTCTTCATTGTTTTAATAAAACATTCAAGATAATTTGATGCAGAATTTTGTGGCAAATAGAAAATTATAATTTCCAAACTTTGAACAGAAATGCAATTGAACTGTTGCAATAGTTGGTCAGCCGAGCCTTCCTGTATGAACTGTGCGTGTTGGGGTGTGCCACCTGAGGTGCCTCGCGGTGCCATTCGACTAAATGTTCGTCATGACTACCACTATTTCTGATGCACTTTATTTTCACAGTTGAGGCTTATACCCCTTTTACTTCTCTATCATATTCATGTTAAACTGAACACATACCCAACATACTTCTGCGTGAAATCTACAGGAAAACGTTAATTATGAAAAGGAAAGTAAACACGGACAGTTTTCAGCTGAGACTGGAGCGATGTGGAGATCCTGGAGCTTCTGGCTTTTAGATCTGTAGCTCAGACCACCAGAGCGCTCACGTGGGACTGTGAAGGACACCTTTTGGAGCGGCTCGTGAAAAAACCTCAGGAGCTTTGCTTCAATTGGCCTTAAACGCAATTTATGTTCAACGTAAAGGGAAGTTCATGATGGCATGAAGACCCACACCCACTTTATACCACCGCTGTGTAATCTTGGTGGAAACACATGATTGCGCCCCATTACCGCCACGGGCGGATCACTTATGAATGACCAACGGCTTGCTGGTGAACGCTGTAGTTTTATGAAAGAGGCTGGAGTTTCGGGCAAGTTTCATTGATCCTTCCTCATTTGTTGGCCAGTGAGGCGGAACAACCACCGCCTTCTTCTCTTCATCTAACCCGGAATGGAAATGTGTACGGTGCTGTCACATGTTGGTAGTGTTGCTGACAGGGCTGGATTTAGCCAGCCCTACAAAGGGGTGCTGGTAGAATATCGGGGGGCAGGTCTGGGAAATAATTTTTCGGGTGTCACATACCTCCAAATTCCTAAAATGCATAGAAAACTATGCTATCATCATTACAGATCTTCTATCCATACATCTATCTTTTCCTTTGATCTCTCTCTCTCTCTTATATTGTTTTTTATGCCTTTAATATATTTTATCTATCTTATCTGTCTATCCTTACATTTTCTATTTTACTTATATATTTTTTATTTATTTTTCAGAATTTTTGTTGTTTTTATTTCTTTATGGCTTTTATCACTCATTACAGCATCAGCCGTCTGCTTTTCTGTGCTAAAGTCCTAACAAATCCATCCATATCTAGGCCTGTTATGGTCTTCTCGTGAGCCAGAATGACAACATTTCTTTTTCTCTCGTGTAGCGTAGTACGGCGGAACGGGGTAAGAACATGAGACAAAGTGGAGAAAGAGCTCTCGCATGATGCTGCTGATATTCCAATCACAAGGGAGGTCACATACATGCGATGGAGCTGAGGAAAGGCATTCTTATACCCATTTGCAAATGATGGAGAGGTCTGCAACCTCTTCACTGTTATTATCATCAGTCTTTTTGAACTCTTTCTCCAACATTATTTTTGCAACAAGAATCTCATTGGAAAGTTTGTCACTTCCTGTCATTTTCTGCAGAGGACTTACGTCAGGATCCAGAAGAGAGGGAGACTGAGGTTGAAGGCAGTTAACTGCTTTCATGAGATCGAGAATGCTTTTGGAGAATCTTGTCTCCATCTCTACAACGACTATATCCAAAATGTTGAAGAGCTCTCTTCAGAGCCTGGCTAGGAGTTGTGGAGTCTTCTGCGTGTTCCACAGTGGACATTACAACACCACCTGTTAGCAGTGAGCTTGTTTTTCTTTGTCTTTTAGAAGCTGGTGCAGGTGTGCTGGTTAATGACTCACTTTCCTCATCTCTCATCTGCTTCAAAGCCTGCAGAGATGCACTGACTACTTCAGAAGCACAGCACAGGTCAACAGAGTGAGACTGCAGCATAGAACTTGCAGACTTCAAGGAACCCAGAACCTTTAGGAGGAATTTTCCTATTTCAAAGAAATTGTGCCTCCTTAACATCAACAGTCCTGATGCCTCTGTGCAGATATCAACAGCAGCAGCTCTGTCCTCTGTAACCTCTGACAGGATACTCATGAGTTCTGTGAAACATAATGACGGTGAAAAAATGAGTGTAGAGATCCTGAAAGATCAAAAGAGGTTTCTGCACATGGCTCTGCCTGCATTGCATGGACCACTGCCAAGTGCAGCTGGTGGTTGTAGCAGTGGATGTAGGGAACATCCTTCCCTACCTTCTTCTGCAGTAAGGCCTGAACCCCACCCCTGAGCCCACTCATGACAGAAGCTCGTCATAGCACTGACTGATCATTTCAGCTGCATCACAGCCTGAGTCAGAGAGATGCTCAAGAATTTGGGTGGTAATAAAATCAGCATCTGACTGACTGAGGTCAAGCAGACCCATCAGGTGTTCCTCTGGAATGCAATTACCGACAAATCTAACCATGACTGACCGATTCTCCACATCTGTCCCTAGTTCCATCACTTTTAATGCAAAACCAGCATAATCTGCTTTGTCATAATTATCTTTGATCTTTTTTAATACAATTTTTGCCAGTGTTGCAATAATTTGTTTTGTATGTTGTGAGATGTTTATTTAGCTTTTTCTGGGATGTGCTTGTTTATTTCATTAAATTTGGAGTCTTTGGCCAGTGTGTAGTCGACCATCTTTAAGAACAGTCCTGCAGAGAAATCATCACCACTGGAGCTTTCCACACTAGTTCATTTACTGCTAGGAACTGAACTACTTCAATAGTTTTACAAAGTATCTGTTTTTTTCGATTTATGTGGGACTTATTAAACTACCTATCGTTTCCCCTGTGGCCACTCTTTGGGACATTTCAGACCAGCTTTTTCATTTTTTATGTGGCATTGACTTGATGCATGCTTTGTGAATCCCTTGTCCTTTTCCAGTGCTGTTTTCCAATTACTAAATCCTTGTTTTGTGAAAACCAAATCCCTATCATTGTTCCCTCCAAACTTACGACACGGGAAACACAAGCACGCATCCAGCTTTACTGAATATTCCAGCCATGGGCTCTCACGATTCCAGGCAGGGCAAAATGAGCGCATATTCTTCCCAAAATGGCGCTTGGGGAAAAGAAGAGCGGTGCGTTGGGACGGTGCGCTACTGTTCAGGCCTGTCACCCACAGCGACGGGGTTAGTAGCGACGGGGACAGCTGGAGGGGCTGAGGTGCTTGTGCAACTGGTTGTTCCAGTACTGCCCTGAATACGGGGTGGGGGTTGTGGCGAGTTGAGAAGCAGCGCCCGACGAGCCGGCTTCTGCCGCTAGTTCCTTAGCACTATTGCTCGGTCTAGAAACCAGAAACCTGCGCATGTCGTCTCGGTTCACTTCAAAAACAAATTAAAGAAGAGAATGAGGCAAACTAAAACCTTGAGAAAAAGTAACCAAATTATTCCAGTGATCGACAGCAGAAGAAAATTTCAACCAGTGGCTGGTGAGCTCAGATAACAACGGTGTGTCTCTGTTCTGCTGCTGACTGTCTGGGAGCGAGTGACACAACAGAGAACCAAGTGCAGTGGCTGGCCACACCCTCCCTATGCATCTACCAATCAGCAGCAACTTTGAATGAGGGCGAGAGAGAGGAGAGCACTCTGACCCTTTTTCATCAAATCTTCTGAAATTTGGGATTTCTACATGTCATCGCATTTGGAGGGGCAGTCACTATTTTTAGGGGACCATTGCCCCTCCTTGCCCATGCCTACATTCGGACCCGGTTGCTGAAGTGTTTTATTTTAGTTTTACACAACTTTCCTTTAATCTTGACGACTAAACCCCACGCTCAGTGGCTGAAGCGGACTTAAAGCACCTAAAAATGTCCGGCCGGCACGGGCACGCACAACTTATGTTCCTTCCACGCTTTGCAGCAGTTTTCGGCATTTTTTTTAACCGTTTTTGAACACAGTGACGCACAGATTTTATGGTGAATTGGCACACCCAGTGTGTATCAAAACACGGTCATGCTTCTTGTTTTTTCATCTCTCACAGGTTCATTTTGATGCGACGTTCACCGAGTGTGCCCAGCTCCTCCAGTCACAAACCTAGAGACAGAGCAGCTACGAAGGCGGTGGTGATGCTGCTAGCACATAGAACCACAGCCTGATCCAGTTCAATGCCTCCTCTGGAAATAGCACCGAGACAAATGGCTGCCACCGCTGCCAGGAACCCCACCACCGTGGCCTGAACCTGCAGGAGACATCATTCATCAGTACGATAAATACATCTGACACAGAAGAGTGTAATGTTATTGTAGGTTAAACATGAAGGGCTCGTGAGTCCTGAGGTTACCTGTATTAGAGCCAGATTGCTGCACACCATGGTCCACTGTTTATCTGGGTCATCCATCTGGCCTGTGTTGGCCTAAGAACAAGGGAGGTCACATTAACTTAAAAAAAAAAATTGGTTACAGTGGCGTAAAAAAAACACACCAAAACATTCAGCGAGGACTCGGTTTGGACGGAAGATCAGTGCACTCGGTCGCTCTAGAAGTGGATGTTGTTCAGATAAACCGCTGTCTCATCAATGAATGACTACAAATATTCCATATGGTCGTTCATAAGTAAAAAGTTTGGATTTTTTATGGTAGAAATCTGCTCTTGATTTTCTGTTTTGAGGTAATTAACTTGTTTCTTTGTGAGAATTTCTCCACGATGATAGCGTGAGTACATGCAATGTCAGAAAACCGAAACATTGTGAGCTGAAGTTGAACCAAACTGGAATACTCCTCTTTGTGTTGCTATAAGCTAACTGGAAGAATGCCGACAGAACAGACACGTCCCCACCTACAGTCCCAGAGCGGAACGCTCTTCATTCAATAATTCGGTTTTCTAACAAACATATGAAATATGATTAAAGGCTCCCAGTCTGGTTATGGTATTAGCTCCTTTATTGCTGTAGCTTGATTTAGACGTGCATGTAACCACGGTGACTGACTCATACATACTTCACTCCTCAAAGTATGGAAACATTATTGTAGTCCAACCTTTCTTCTCTTTAAACATACCCATTTTGATGCATAGCCTGATTGTTCACCTTACAAAGCTGTGCATTTGTAAAGCGAGCCACACAGGTAAATGAGGGGGTAACGTGTCAAATTCCTCTGAAACTTTCTGCTGTTGGTTTTCACTCTTGTTTTGAGTTTCTTGGTGGATTTTGCACGGGCACAAAGAAAACAGCAGATATTTGGGCCTCAATAGCATTTGAACATTTTAGACCCTTTGCAATCAGGGTTCCGTCCCGGTCATAATACTGAGACTGCCCTTCTTAGAGTTCTTAATGATGTTCTGCGGTCCACTGATTCCGCCTCCCATGTTCTACTGGTGTTGCTGGATCTCACAGCTGCTTTTGACACCGTAGACCATGCTATACTTCTGTCCCGACTGAACCAGGTAGTGGGTATCCAGGGAACTGCCCTGAACTGGTTCAGATCGTACCTCAGCAACGGAAGTTTTTGTGTGAAGCTGGGGCATTTTGCCTCTGAAGCCTCCTCTCTGCCCTGTGGTGTTCCCCAAGGCTCTATTTTAGGACCTCTGCTTTTTAATCTTTACATTCTTCCTCTGGCAGCTATTTTTAGGCAACATGGCGTGTCTTATAATTTGTACGCTGATGACTGCCAATTTTATGTTTCATTAAACCCTCAAGAGTTGGCGCAACCAGCTGTGGATTGCCTGAATGAGGTGAAGGGCTGGCTTTATAATAACTTTTTACATTTGAACGAGTCTAAGTTGGAGGTTCATTTATTTGTTCTTCCCTCTCCCACTGCAGTTAGTCCTGTCCTGCCACCCCGTTGTTGCAGCTTAGTGAAGCCAACCATCACTAACCTGGGGGTGGTTTTGGACCCAGAGCTGCGGATGGACTCTCACATTACCCAGGTGGTTAGATCCTGCTTTTTCCAGCTTCGCCGGCTATCAAAGATGAAGTCCATCCTGACTAGACGCGACCTGCACACAGTGATCCATGCATTTGTAATCTCTCGCTTGGATTATGCGAATTCCCTTTTTTATGGATCCACATCTTCCTCGGTTGCGTGCCTACAGCTGGTGCAAAATGTGGCAGCCTGCCTTTTGACGGACACCAGACGGAGGGAGCTCATTACTCCTGTTCTGGCCCAGCTGCACTGGCTCCCGGTGCGCTACCACATCCAATTTAAAATTTTACTTCTTGTTTTTAAGTCACTCTATCTTTATTAGCCTCTGTACTTGACTCAGCTGGTTCAGCCCTACGTATCTGGTCGAATTCTTCGATCAGCAGACCACCGCCTGTTACAGGTCCCAGGTGTTCGGGTGAGGACACGAGGAGAACAAGCGTTCTCAATCTGTGCGCCTCATCTCTGGAACCAACTCCCTTTAGCAGTGAGAATGGCCCCCTCTCTTTCTGATTTTAAATCACGCCTGAAGGCTCACTTTAATTCCTTGGCTTTTGCTTCAGCCTAGTTAAAATTGTACTACGTCTCTGTTAAATTTTTATTGTTAATTTTATAGTAGTTACTGTACTACTTTTATTACTTGTTCCCGTGGGTTGATTTTTATGCTCTTTTACTGTGCAGCACTTTGGTTGGCCTCGGCCGTGTAGAAATGTGCTTTATAAATAAAATGCAATGGAATGTGGACGATCCAAACGCAGCCACAACTGCTCGGCTTCTCCTCCCCATGCCAGTCACCCGTCTGGTCGGGCTTTTCTGTGGAGTGACATCCCATTCCTCAACCAGGAGCTGGTGATGGTCAACCACACTTGTGTGCCAGAAACAAATGACTATCAACAGTAGAATATTAAAGGAGTTTTTAGTCGCTTTATTCATTCTACAGATACAACATAGTTACCTAATCACTAGTCAGGCTTTCCATGGATATGCAACACAATTAGTCTAATTAAAGGAGAGGAATCCATCCATCCATCCATTTTCATCCGCTTATTCGGAGTTGGGTCGCGGGGGCAGTAGCCTAAGGCGAGAGGCCCAAACTTCCCTCTGCCCAGCCACTTGGGCCAGCTCCTCTGGGGGAATCCCAAAGCCTTCCCTGGCCAGGTGAGAGACATAGTCCCTCCACCGTATCCTGGGTCTACCTTTAGGTCTCATCTCGGTTGGACGTGCCCGGAAAACCTCACCAGGGAGGCATCCTGACCAGATGCCAAAGCCACCTCAACTGGCTCCTCTCGATGTGGAGGAGAAACGGGTCTACTCCGAGCCCCTCCCGAATGACCGAGCTTCTCACCCTATCGCTAAGGGAGAGCCCAGCCACTCTTCGGAGAAAACTCATTTCAGCCGCTTGTATCCGCGATCTCGTTCTTTCGGTCACTACCCAAAGCTCATAACCATAGGTGAGGGTAGGAACGTAGATCGACCGGTAAATCGAGAGCTTCGCCTTCTGACTCAGCTCTCTCTTCACCACGACAGACCGGTACAACGCCCGCATCACTGCAGATGCAGCACCAATCCGCCAATCGATCTCAAGCTCCAGTTTTCCCTCACTCGTGAACAAGACCCGGAGATACTCCTCCACTTGGGGCAGGACATCATCCCTGACCCGGAGAAGGCATTCTACCCTTTTCCGAATCAAGACCATGGTCTCAGATTTAGAGGAGCTGATTCTCATCCCAGCTGCTTCACATTTGGCTGTGAACCACTCCAGCGAAAGCTGAAAATCACGTTCTGATGAAGCCAACAGGACCACATCATCTGCAAAAAGCAGAGACCTGATCCTCAGACCACCAAAACGGATGCCCTCCACACCTTGGCTGCGCCTAGAAATCCTGTCCATAAAGGTTATGAACAGAATCGGTGACAAAGGGCAGCCTTGGTGGAGTCCTATTCTCACTGGGAACGAGCCCGACTTACTGCCGGCAATGCGGACCAAGCTCTGACACCGGTCATACAGGGACCTAACAGCCCGTATCAGAGGGCCTGGTACCCCATACTCCCAGGGTACCCCCCACAGGGCCCCCCGAGAGACACGGTCAAACACCTTCTCCAAATCCACAAAACACATGTAGACTGGTTGGGCAAATTGCGTGGGAATTTGCAAACTATAACTAACTTCTCAGTAGCGCAATGGTACAGCGTCTGTGCTGGACTGAGGTTCAAATCCCGGTCGAGTCATACTAAATACTTTAAAACTGTGACCCGATGCCTCCCTGTTTGACACTCAGCACTAAGGGGCTGAATTAAAGGGTTAAATCATCCAAAAGTTTCCGAGCGCAGCCCCTGCTGCAGCTCACCGCTCCCCACGGGGATGGGTCAAATGCGAAGATGTCATTTCACCAGCATGTGATGATGACTAATGGGACTTTAACTTTGAAGAGTGTATTTGAGAACTAACCATTATACGGGCCCATCATGCATTATGTTACATGCTTTTGTGCATGTTTAGGTAGGAGAGGGCAATCACAACTTACCTTAATCATATCAAATTGCTCTCCTTTAGACAGACTCATCATTTGGAAAGCTAAGCCAATACCCAGCACATTCTGTGTGTGTTAATACGTGTATTTAAATCATTACATTTCATCTTACAGCAGTAGAGAGCCGAGCAGCTAAGGTCATCTCCAGGTTTCCTTTGAGTCCAACCAGAGCAGGAACCAGTATGAAAACCTCAGTGATCACCTTAAACACCTCCCAGTGCTGAAAAACACACACAGGAGATAAAAAAATATATATATTAGAATCAAAGGAAGGTCCTGCTCCGATGAACCCTCTGAACCTTTCTCCAATGGATGCAGTTAAATAAGCTCATCAGATATTCTAGACTAACCCAGTAGCCTACTTTTCTACTGTCCAACTGTACTGCGTAGGTTCAGTGGGTTTAGGGCTATTATAATCCAGTCAGCCTTCTTTTTTCTGACTGAAGCTCCAGCTGGCAGACTCAAGAGGGTTCAAGTATTAAACAAACAAAAAGACAATATCTGTGTGATGTCAAACAAGACGTGATGGAGAAGCAATGACACAGAGAAAGGCTAAATGTAAACTTTGACTTATGGGAAGAAAACCAGAGAAACAATACATTTAAAATATACAGTAAATAATAAACTGTTAAAGGATACAACAGATACACAAGGGGTGTAGAATTTTCTCCTTACTCTGTATATTTCTGTGTATTAATACATATTCCACTCAGGTTGTGGACTGGAGGGTCTGAAGGTTGTCACAGAGAAAGAACATCTTGGGACTTGGCCCAGTTTTACTAGCTGAGTAAGATGTACCAGAAGACAACATTTTTAATTCAAAATCTATTAAAGTAAAACATCCTTTTTTAAAGGGGTCTGTATCTGCAAGATATCAAAGTAAAGGCGGGACGATAAGATGTTTTATGATCCTAAAAGCCAAATGATTGTTGACTGAGTTTAAAGATTCAGTTCACTCGTTTAATCTGTACATTAGCAGTGGTTTCTATTAGGAATTAATGCTTGTAAGTAGGGCTGGGCGATATGGCCTCAAATCTAGATTGCGATATAATCTGAAGCATGTGCGGTAACGATATAAATTGCAATATATTTTTTCCTCTGTTTATATATGTAGAAATGACATGCTTTTAAATATCCTCATGTGGCAAATATATGTCACTTGAGGCATTTAGGCCACCTCCTCCACCCCCTCCATGCTTGCAGTCACTGCCATTTTGTTGCCCCAATGTCAGCAGGGTGCTGACATTCATGACGTCATGTGTTTTCGCGATATCGCAGCATTGCGATAGCCAAAAACTCTATCATTACCCAATTTTAGATCGTTTCTACCTTATATCATTTATACTGCCCACGCCTACTTGTAAGTCAAACTCTGGGGGATAAAAGTTCAGATGCACCTGTTTTAGGAGTTTTGAGTGAGCCAGATCAAATATCTAGACATCTCACCTCTGATTGGCTAACAGCAGCACGACTCTACCACTGACTCCATTTGCTCTGCAATTTTGATGTTTTATCTCCACAGATAACACAAGCCTGGAGGAGTTCTGCTGTGTGGTGAAGTTGCTAACGCTAACAGTTAGCTTCTACTAGCTGAGACGTTCTCTGCTGTTTCCTGGACGCTAAACCAACAACAGCCTTCCCCGTAGTGAGTCCAGATGGGTGAGTCCATGAATGTTAGTGACAATGTGATGTAGATCTGTCAGGAGTTTCTAATCTAGAGTTTCACCGTCTGTTTTCTATCAGATGCTAATGAAGGAGATAGGTGTAGGAGACTGTTTTCTTGTTCAGCCTGCATGAAAAACTCAGAGTGACCTGTTAGAATCAGAAATAATCATTAAAAATGTTTTTTTTCAGTGACTACACCTTTAACTAAAAAACTCAGGTCAGACGCTTCCAAGACACATCTGGTGTTATCGCAAGATCTCGAAATGAAGGCAGTAAAATCTGCTGCCACCCAGCAGCCGGAGTTTGAATTGTACCACACAGAAGAAATACAGTAAATGTTTTGCATGTAAATTCTGAATAAAAAAATCAATACACTGCTCTTCAATATTGACTTAATATCATAATGAAAATATTGTAATATTTCAGTGTATAGATATTTTCTCACGTCGCTACTTTTTTTTTTTTTACATTTTTCGTGACATCAGCTCAACTGTTGATAATCAGAGACCACTTTTAATGTTTGCACGACTTCTTTTTTAAGGAATTCTCTTTTAGTTTTCTAGCAACATCTAATTTCCCTGAACATTTACCCCGCCGCGCCCTCTTTCTGACGTTAGTGCTCATCTGCAGAGCTTTTATTTGATTTAACGGTCCAGTGCTCTGCCTTTGCTCTCCCACATCTAAAATTTGATTTGGGGAGATTGGAATGCTGGATGCTACAGAAGGCTTCATCTGTGGACAACAACATAAGTAGTTCTGTTCAAATTTTTGCTTTGTAGTTTGTTGCACTTAGTGTCAGGTTTGCATGAGTTCTCTTTTAAAAACAAAAAGGCACCACTAATGAAACAACGATCCCACAATAAAACAGCTGGAATTGCACCAGAGGGGAAGTTGTCTTTACAGGAATTACATTCTTCATACAAAACTACACTCTTTCACCTTTTTTGCTTTTTTTAAGTGGATGCTTAAAGAGCAAGTCACCCCCTACCAGAGTATTACTCCACTCCCACTTCCTGTTTGAAAAATGCAACAAATGATGTTGCCTAGCAGACAGAAAGGGCAGAGCTGCTAACACACACACACACACACACACACACACACACACACACACACACACACACACACAAACACACAGGCTCACAACGACATTGTGACATCATATGGTACCAGCTAACATTCTAGGGTACCTCTTAGCCAACAGCAATGGCAGATTTAAATTCAAATGCAGTGCAGAGTTTGTACCTGACAACGGCACAACACTGACAGTTTTAGGCAGAATATTTGAATTTTAACTAAAATGCACTAAAGTGCTAAACTATTGACTACACGCGTCTGCAGCACGATTAGACATGCATTTATATAGTTTATCAGGAAAAAAAGTTGATTTGGGGGTGACTTGCTCTTTAAAGATATAAACCAGTTTGCAGAATCATTTAAAGCAAATCTGCAAATAAAACCAGCTTTTATCTTTCTTTCATGCCACTTAACAACATTCTAACATATTATAGCTATAAATAAGTTGTAGAGAGTAAAAAAGTGATAAAGTGATTCGAAAGCAACCATTGGACCATCCAGTTGTCGGTTTCACCAAACCGCCGCACTTCCCTGGGTCCTCCATTCATTACGCACTCGCACATTTTGCAACAGAACACGACCGTGTGAGAGATTCTCTGCTCTATAGTGTCAGTGAAGGAGAAACAGCCAGCACCACAAAAGCTGTAGAAACAGTGACTGGTGTTTAGCACTATTTTGTGTCCTTTGGCAATGCAGGTTTGCGATTCCGGCAAATGTAGCCCAGGAATTATACCCGACGGGAGGGGCGAGCTAGCTTCTTCTGTCAATTTGCTATTGCAGCTTTAAATATAATGGATTTACAGTAAATTGATGCATAATGACGTAATCTCAAAACTAGAGCAGCTCTACTCACTTTTGTCACAATTATCAACCTGATCATCCGAATATTTTAAAACAACGCCTTTCTTTTTTTCTGTTTTTATCAACAATTTTTTCTATAATCTTTAACAAAAGTCATACGTAGTATGTATTATCTCAAAAGACCATGGATAGTCTGACCTAAATTTATACTGAATGATTATCTGAAACTGAAAGTAAAACTGTAACTTATGTATGAGAAATCAAGATTCTAGTGAAAGGTTATAATAATAAATAGCAACTGGACCTGTCATGCAAAAAAGCCTTTTCAGTCCAGAAAGGATGAATATTAGAGCAGTTAACAACTAAGGAAGCTTTGATGAATGACAAGTACACAAGTAATACGAAAGTACCCTATTCACCCTTTACCTAAGATTGGACATAAAGTTGCTAGGGTTTCACAACTACGTGTACATCATCCATCTTCTGATAAAGGTTTAAATCTGCATACTTGCATAAGGTCCATTACAATCCCAGCGGAGACCATCCCAAGTCCTGCGATCAAGTACGGCACTATGACTTGAGCTGCAATGAGCAAGGAGCTCTCTGGTAGGAAACCGTGTTCTGATCGGGTCAGCTTCCATGTCACTCCACGAAGCTTCCTGCCCTGGTAGCGTAGCTCAAGTTCCAAACGAGTCACCACCATTTTACACGATTGGTCACTTTAAACTCAACAGATATCCCATGGTAAGTGAAACTTTGGCTCAAACATATGGAGGTTATTAGGTTCCTTCAAGTCCAAATAAACTTTGTTTGCATCACTGGTACACCGATGTAAGCAGAGAGAAAATCATCCAATCAATGTTGTCCTTGGACAAAAGCCAAGCAGGAACTAAAGGTTTTCTTGAAGAACTGGGATTTGTGGATAGGTTGTTTATCCACTTTCAAAAAATAAGAATTTTTGATTTACTCATAATAACCACAATTAGAAAAATAACTCATATTTGCTGCTGTGAACCACCCAGACATTCGTCACATTTCCATTCTTTCCAATTAGCGTTCCTTTTCCCCGGACAAAACAAAGTTAGAAGCTTTAAATCTAAATTTAGAGCAATGAAGCGAGGCATTCTCAGATATGCAGTGAGTCAGCAGTGACGAGGTATCTATTTGTCAGCTCCACTGGGAAACACATTCATTAACACAGAATGGGATTTGTAGGTCACGGCGTTCAACAAGCACTACACATGTGCAGTCAGTGTTCAAGTCCTTCTTTCGAACACAAAACTTAATAACTTCAGTCTAAGAGTACCAGATAGATCCACAGAGGTCTGATTGAGCTCTTGATGCTTCAGAATCAGTTTAAGTTCAGTCTTTCAGTTGAGAAGAGAGTTTATTGGATACGGTCCTAAATCCATGTGATCCTGTATGAAAGACACTCAATCTCCGGCTTAAAGGTGCAGCTGTCTTGCCAACGAAGGATAAGATAAAATAACCAAAGATGAGCAATATTCCAAAAGGTCTTTAGAGTTAAGGAGAGAGTGAAGCTCTTTTTTCTTTGCTATTCCAGCCTAGGGTCTTTTTTGACTCACAATCAGGGTGAAAAAAATAAACCCAAAATGAGCCGTGCAAAGTCAATAAAAGATCGACTGAGATGATGTAGCAGCCGGCTTCAGGCTCCTGTCAGCATCAGGGTAGTCCTGCTCCCTCGGCTCGGCTCTGCTGTGACGTAGCAGCAAAAGAGGCAGGGCCGTCTGCACCGTGCAAACTCATGAGGGAAACGACTGGCTTTCCGCTCAGCCTCCTCTGTATATGTTGCTGCGTGTCTCGTCCTCCCTCTCCCTCGCCATGTGACATCCTCCTCTACGTCAGAAGGTCTCGTTGCATTGCTCCCTCTCTCATCCATCTTTTTCTAATCTCACTCTGTATCGTGACTCACTCCTTCCGTTAATTTATTCCTTCTTTCTCTACCTCTTGCCCACCTGCTTACAAATTATTCTGGTAATTTATCTTTATGTGGCACCAATGGACCAAATGAACCAAAGCACTGGTCAGAACAACTCAGCAGAACTAAAACAGACTCCACAAATGCTTTTAAGGTCACTGCAATGTCACATTCACCAGAAACCTAACAATTTACATTTAACGTTGAATAAAAGGACAACAAAGAAAACTTGGTTCACTAAATAATACATTAGTTAGAATGTAAATCAATTCAAAGACCAAATTTATTATTTGTCTAGGAAAACTGAAACTGCCCATGTTCCATTCCTCACCATGTGGTCAGGAATTTGGACACAAGCGACAGGAATGGGATACCCCAATAAGGTATCTGGGCTTAGCCCAAGGGAAAGTGCTTCATCATCAGAATGGATCAAAAAGAGTCCATTTTTAGAACCTCTTCATCAAGCTCAATCAGCCAGAGCCGTGCATGATACAGGGTATCTGCAGGTTTAAGGGAGCCAAATTTAAGACTTTTTAAGACATTTTTTAAGGCCACTTTGACCAAATTTAAGCTATAATTTCCAGCTATTGCCTGGAACGGGTGCTATCCACGTCGCAAATGTGGGATTAGCCATACAGTTATCATTAAACTTGCACTTCCCCATGGCGCAAGCGCCCACTAGCTTAACCAGCTAATGTGCTAATCTAAAAATAGCCACCTTTCACAACCAGCTGAATATGTACGGGTCCGCTTACGCTAACATTATACACAAAAAAACCTGAACACTAACTAGACATTCATGAAAATTTTATAGAAATTAAAGAATCTTTTTTATTGGGTCTTTGGTCACTTAAGACCTTTGTAAACTGTATTTAAGGATTATTTGTCATTTTTAATGATTTTTAAGACCTTAAATTTGGAAAAGCAAATTTAAGACTTTTTAAGACTTTTTAAGGACCCACGGATACCCTGATGATAGCTTCCCGCACCCGCTGCTTGGTGGAGGTCTACCTCCCAAACCATTCAAAAGGCCATTTTGTTCTGAGCAGTTAAACAATATTTGTGGAGGTACCAAAGTTGACCAAACCATAATCAGTGTTATTTTCCATCACACAAGCAGCTACCAAAAGACTGAGACGATAACTGATCTGATGCCAGTGGAATTAGATATCTCATTAAAGTCTCTGACAGGAACTGTTCAGAGTGGGATTGCTTTGTGTTGAAGGTGCTGAGCCTCAGTGAAGAGAAGCCGGTGCTGCTCTGTGCTCCAGCAGCCAAAGCAGTAACAAAGTTAAAGAGGTGCCTGGAAAAGAATAGCTCGGATAACAGAACACACTGCAATGCACTTTACTCCCCCACTGCTTCTTCAGAGCTACACACTTGATATGCCATCTGAAAACACACATAAGCCACTTCACATCAGCTTCAGTCAGAACGAACCAACAGTAAGAAATTTTACTGAGGTTCAGTCAGCACTGAGCTAAACAGAACATCTGGGTTTGTGTAATTTTTAGTTTTTTCCACATCTAGAGAAAGAGGTTTAAACGTGTTATTTTTATGTCAATGACTAGATCAGTGTTTCCCAACCCTAGTCCTCAAGTCACAGTGTCCTGCGTGTTTTCCATGTTGCCCTTTTAAACACCAGTGTTTCCCTGCTGCCACGCACATGACTTGAATAAGTGATTAACAGACATCTGCAGCACTTGATGTCCTCCTGAGGAGGCGATGTAAATCAGGTGTAGTGAAGCAGAGACGTGGAAAACATGCAGCTCAGTGTGCCCTGAGGACCAGGGTTGGGAAACAATGGACTAGATGATAGTGTAACAGAATGAAATGACTGTTTTCCACCAAAAGTCATTTCCCCCCTCTCCTCTGACACAGAACTAGTCTGCATGAGATATGGCCTCAAGGACTCATGCATTTGCTTCTAAACTGCTTCTTTCCAGCTCAACAGAAGAAGGAAGAATGGACTCTCTCCTTTTAATAAATCAAAGAACTCTATTTTTAATAAAGCTAATCAAACCAAGTATTAGTCAATAATAAGATGTGACCAATCTGTGAAATCAAAATATTGATTACTTTATTATAATCCTATAGAATATAATAAGTAACATGACTTTAAATGATTCCACTAGGACTGATCTCATGTAGCGTCAAGAGACAGCACATTGCTTTACTGATCCAATCAGAATCTGCCAGATCTGACGGAGGCGTGGTTTTGGTGGTGCTTGGTAAATCGGTCACCCTTTCATTTGATGATAAACCAAAAGATCCGAAGTATAAAACTATGCCCACGTCATCTTTAACGCCAGTTCAAAGCGTTCGAGAGAAGTTGTCGGGAGTGGCCAATCCGTAACTTTCCTCTTCAGCCGAAAGAACCAACGACAAGCTGGATAAACTGGTTGCTGTTCCACCTGCTGCAACGGTTCCTTTCAGAATAACAGCTGAACCAACACGACCCCGTTTTGGGTCTTGTTAGATGCCGATAAACTGTCGTGACCCGGAAGTATCTCAAGATTGGTGGTCGGCTGCCGCGGCTGCTTCTACAGGCTTCGGCTCCACAAAGGTCAAGCTGGACCTCTACACCTCCTGATCTAGACGGGGACGTCCGCTAAGGGTACGCAGACCGACAGAATGGCGTCGAATGCGTTTATGAATCTCCTAAACAAAGCTTAGTGCGAAGACATCACCTTCATTTCCCACCAGAACTAATCGTTTCTTCGGATTTGCTGGTTCTGAACAACATTCCACCAGTGTTAATTTTGTTGACAAAATATTTTCGTCTTTTTTTCGTCACGAAAATATATTTACAGACGAAAATGAAACAAAATTTCAAAATAAAAGCTTGGAAAAAGATGAAGACGATAATTAAATTGATTGAAACTTTTAGTCAATGAATGAAAGACAAGATGAAAATCCACAATGACGCTCTACATGGCGCTCTATGGTTCGGTGTGCCTATTGTGTGAGACGCGAACGTAGTAGAAGACAAGGGACATGGCGTGCCGTGAACGTGCGGGACGTGAGCGAAGACAGACCCCGAATAGTACAAAGGGGCAGGTATGCGCGGTATGCTGAACATTGTTCAGAAAACAGGAAAGATGCATGACGCAAATAAAAGGACCAATCAACAAATTGAACAGGCGGGACTAGGTGAGAAGAGAACCAATCAGAGTCCGCTTCGTTTAGAGGTAACACTAGGCCTACCATTTAATCGACGGCATAAGAAGGAGTGGAAGAAAATGTTAACTGCTGGGTGAAAAAGAAGAAAAGATGTGTGGAGTCATTTTTCTTATGATAACATTGCTACCAAAACTACATGCCGCGAGTGTGGACTGTCGTTCCGAGGAAAGAACACAACGAATCTGAAGAGGCATCTACAGAATGGCCACTTCGCCATTTTCTCCGAGGTAAATCCACTTAAATGTTGTACACGTGACGACCCGAAAAGTAATATACAGGCATATAAAAATGTATCAACACTGTCATGTTGGGATAAAAATTCGGAAGAACCGTATTTTCACGACTATAAGGCGCACGTGTAGAAATAAAAACGAACAACGTGTGTTATTAGGGAAATAGCGGGCGAGCAGTGTTGATGCATGATTGCGCATGTGCCGTGAGTGGTTCTGGTACTTTTTGGGTTGCAGCCACTCGCTGCACATGCGCTCTAAACCAGGACTAGACCAGTAAAGTGAAGCATGCTTTTGGCTGTTTAAAATTTTCACAATGTCTGGTTTGCACTGATATGATCAGAGTCCCGAGCCCGCACAGATGTTTGACCGGTACGTTTTATAACCTGGTGCAACTTTTGTATGTGTTAAAGACGCCCGTAACTGAAGCTGCGCCCTATAACACGTTGCGCCCTATGATCGTGAAAATACGGTACTGTTTTTAGGTTGGCTTTGTTAAAATCCTCTGCTAGTAGCCTATATGAATGCCTTCAGGGTAGACCCGCTGCTGTTTGTTAGAGGTGTTCTGCAGGAGAGAGAGAGAGAGAGAGAGAGAGAGCCGTGTTTACATTAGCATCAGTTTGGATAAACACTGCTGTGATGACTACTACTATTAGCTCTCCCTTACTCAGCCTGGCGAAGTGAACAGCGCAGGGGCGCCATCTAGTGTTCATATCTGTGATATATATATATATATATATATATATATATATATATATAGATATGTATGAAATCTCAAAAAGCAACAGGTAAATCATTGTTAGAAAGTCAATGTTTTAATTGTGTATTTTTATTTTTTATTTTTTGCAGTTGCAGAAAACCATTGCTGATGGTGGCCAACCAGCTACCAAAAATGCAAAAATGTCCAACCAGAACATTGAGGATGCATTTACAAGTACTACAAAGTACAAGAGTGATCCCAAAGAACAAATTAAAGAAGAGGCTATCGCTACATGGATTGGATGTACAGGATTGCCGGTCACAACAGTAGAAGATGAGGATTTTATTCTGATGATGGAAAGTTTGGATAAGAAGTTTACTGTCCCAAAGAAAACCAAGATAAGTAATCTAATTGAAAAACACTACAAAAACAAAAAAGCTACATTTAAGAAAAGACTGTCTAGTGCCAGAAAAGTATGTATTGGGACTGATCTGCGAACTAAAAGGGGACTGACGGTGTCGGTACAGGATCTGCTCGGGTGCAAGATCAGCTCGGGGTCCTTCGACTGCCGATGACGTCAAAGTACGACAAACCCACTCAGACAAAATACACTACACATCTTTATACTGTTGGAAATAATTTAGCAGTTTCGTTATTAAAATAATGTTTCTTAAGATGTAAGTTTGTGTTTATAATGGTATTTGTAAAATAAAACACTATATTGTATTCATAATGTTGAACTCCTCTTTGAGCACATCCCTTGAAGGATCATAGGTATTAGCAACACCTGTGAAATTGTATTTGCGGGAAAGAAGTGTGTCCCGTTTATTGAAATATTTTGTGTTTAGTTTTTGACGTCTTGTCCATCCGTAGTTCACTTACGCTCATAGCTGCTAGCCAAAACTCTGGAGTTAAAAGTTTTCTGGCTTTACTAAAATACCTGTCTGTACTTATTTGATTGATGGTAGTTTTACTTTCTATTAGACTCCAAATGTAATCATTTGGCACATTTTTAATTCATAATTTGTAAGAATGTAATCTGTGATATTAGCATTAGCATTCCTATGGGTTTTTCCACGTATATTAGCATTGCGCTAACCACTCGCTGCCAAATTGCAGCCTTTGCGATTAGAAAATCTCCTTTTGTCACATCGCAATTTAATTGCAAATGCAGTTAATCGTTCAGCCCTAATATACATGCAGCTCTATGCTAAAAGTGTATTTTTAAAGAGGTAACGATGGATTTCTTTGTAAAAGTTGTCCATCTTTCCAACAGAAAAATTTGCCTGGACCAACGTAACGTGATAACAACGTAACGTGATTACGTAATTCCGTAAGGTTCGTGTTCAGCCAATCAACTACTTTGACGTCACCGGCAGTCGACGGACCCCGAGCCGATCTTGCACCCGAGCGGATCTTGTACCGACAACGGCATCATTCCTTGGCATAAGTTGCTGCTTTTTCTGTGTTGAACAACAAAAACCAGAACACTTACTGTTAGCTCTTGAACAACTTGACCATCCACACACTGCCCAGTCCATTAAGGCTTGTGTGGAAAAGTGCATGCAAGAATGGGGGATCCCAAATGAGAAAGTTCTCACCGTAATAACAGACAATGGTAGCAATATGGTGGCAGCATTCAAACATAATGCTCCAGAAGATGAAGATTCCAGCTCCGATGATCCAGATGCATCCATCCTAAGTGAAAGTGATTCCAAGGAGACAGAAAACCTGCAGTGTCAAGACCTAGGCATGTACAGGATGCCATGTGTCGTCCATACGCTGCAGCTTGCTGTCCACATGATAAACAAGGAGGAAAGCATCAACAGAGTCTTGAACAAAGTCCGATCAATCGTGAAACTTTTTCGCAAGTCATCAGTCGCAACACAGAAGATTTTGGACAAGTGCGGCCTAACTGTTGTGAATGACTGCCCCACACGCTGGTCAAGTACTTATGAAATGGTTGCACGTCTCCTCAAAGTTAAAGAATCTGTTTGTGAAGTAGCAAACGAGATGGGATGGGACTGCTTGCTCTCAAGTGAGTGGCAGAAGCTGAAGTCATTGCATGAACTTTTGCAACCTTTTGCTGAGCACACACAAACTCTTCGGAGTGACACAATGTCTATGTCATTAATACTGCCTGCTCTCTTTGATTTACTCAGCCATCTGGCAGATGTGGAACAAAACACAAGTCGAGATGTTGCTGCTCTAGCACGTAAAATGGAAGGGAATGTGAACCAGCGTTTTGCCTAGGTACTTGATCCCTCAGATGACAAGTTTTCCCCACTTGTAGCAGCTGCTTGCTTTCTCAATTCTACTGTGTGTCAGACCCTCCTTAATGTGGCTGATGACAACACTCAGGAGCTGCTCAAGCAGGCAGAAGGGTAGGTTGTTCGGTGCTCTCAGACATAGGAGAACCACTCTGATCTGGAAGGAACTGAATGGACCTGAACCGGCACCACCTGCCGCCGCCTCCTCTTCATCATCTGCCTCCTCCTCCTCCAGACAACCAGTCTTTAGGTTTCTCTCCAAATTCGGAGCAAAGCCTAAACCAAAGTCTTCCAAGTGTAGTGTTAAGACAGCAGATAAGCCAGTGTTAGGAAGAGCTCTCACAGTCCATCACTTGGGAAATGGGAATGGAGTTTTGGCTTGGAAAATGTGACATATTTTATCACAGCCTGAAACCATTAGCATTAGATATATTGGCAATGCCAGCTTCTCAATCTTTTGCAGAAAGAGTGTTCAGTATCACAGGTGACCTCACTAGAGGGAAACGCAACCGAGCAAAGGTCACACTAGCACGAAGTGCTTTTCTCAAAATGAATCGCACCAAATAAATATTCACACTGTTTGGTTGAGCCTGCGTTGTAACAAGTGAATATCTACAGACTCAGGGTTAACATGTTTAAATTTGCTGTTCTTGTAAATTATTCTTGTGCAATTGCTAAAAAGAGCACCTTTGTAATTTACAGTGTGCTTTTTGTCTTTTATCAAACACATAAGTGTTAAACATGTGAAGTTTTTTTTTATTCAAATATTCTATGTTCTTAGCTGTGTGTGCTATATCTGATCAGTGGTGGTTAATAGTTTGGACCCTGTGTATTAAATTACACTAGTTTTTCCGTGCTCTATACCGTAATAAAAAATATATGCATTTTGTTGACTAAAATAACTTGTTATTTTCATAGACTAAAATGGGACTAAAACTAAAATAAATCTAATGATTAAAATTGGACTAAGACTAAAATTAATTTCTAGCCAAAAGACTAAGACTAAAATAAAATTAAAATTTCCTGTCAAAATTAACACTGCATTCCACACTACACCATTCTCCGTCTCATTCACCTTAGTTACATCATACATTTAGTGTTAAAGTTAGTCTAGTTTTAATTTGTTTAGTAATAAATCTTTAAACTTTTAAAACTTGACTCTCTCTTCTGTTTTCTCTGAATTAATACGAAGTGGTTACATAATCCCTGCAATAAAAAGTTCCAATCTTCTGGTTAAAAAGTACCCACAGATCCATAAGGTTGATTTCATATTTACTATGGAATCTTATATCTTATGGCTCATTAAATAACATGTAAATTAAACCATTACAATAGCAATCAATAACACACATACCGTAAATCCTCTAATACAGGCCCGGGCCTGTATTTGACTCCAGCTCATCAAGCTCTAGGCCTTTATTGGAAGGAGGGCCAGTAGTAGAGGCAGGCCTCAATTTCTATTTGAGCAAAATGAACTAATGGTTCGCTGGAGTTTTTGACAATTAAAATTGCGCCCACATTTTCAAAGTTAAATACATTTCTTTTAACAACGGTAGTTTCTGCTTCAGTCCTCTCCCCCCTCCCCCTGCTTCAGCCCTCTCCCCCCTCCCCCTGCGCAGTGGCCGCAAACTCACTGATGCACCTGCAGCCTCTCAGTTTTCCTGCTGCTCTAAACATTAAAATAATTATTTCATTTTCTGTTCCTCACTTCTGATTACCTTCAATGGTGTCTGTTTGTTGCAACCAGCAGGTACAAAAACTAACTTGTTTTTATTTGACTATTTTTCTGTCCTGCCTGTTTATTATCTTCCTGCATCTCCTCTCAATCCTGAAGGGAAACTGCTACATGGGTTCATATATATTCACCTTATGAGTTACCTTTGAACAGCAGTTCTAAAAGATCTACTGACTGCAAAAACAGCGGAGTGCTCGCTGCTTGCCGGCCGCATCAGCGATCGGTGCGTCACCGGATAACAAGGTGATGCGCCCCGCTCCACAGCAAACGCATCGGGCGCAAATAAAAGACAGAAAACATCAAAGGAAATGAACCGACATGAACGATCGCGTGTTAAATAATTTTTTGAGGTGGTGACACCTGATTGTTACTGTGGCCGTGCTCAGGAGGCAGATCTACCGACCGCAAAAACAGCGGAGTGCTCCCTGCTTGGCGGCCGCATCAGTGATCGGTGCGTCGGAGGACAAGGTGATGTGCCCCGCTCCACAGCAGCGATACACATCAGGCTCAAATAAAAGACAGAAAACATTAAAGGAAATGAACCGACATGAACGATCGTTTGTCAGTACCGACGCTCTGGCACAGCGCGTTGACCCCCCACCCCCCACCCCCCGAGTGCAGGAGCTTGTCACCTGCTGACAGCAGGCTACTGTCTTTTCCGAGGGCTGCATCTTGCTGGTCATTATCACGTGACAGCGACTAGTCGATGACAGGCATAAAAAGTCACCATGGTGAAGTCGACTAGTTCATACAACCCCTATTGCTCCCCAGTGTTCTGCAGCGCACGTTCTCTTTGAACTTGATATCAAATTTTCGCCTCCTCTTCGTCTCCGCACGGTTAAAGTTGCCCTCGCGGTCTATCACTGGCAAATCAAAAGTGAGACGATGACACAACCGCCCCCGTACTTGCTTGTTACCACATTCCACCCGGCCACAATACGAGACCGGCCATTATTCACCTCCGCCGACTCCGACGCCGGCCAAAATATGAGACCCGGCCTTTAATTGAATACCGGCCTGTATTGGAGGATTTACGGTATATAGATGAGCTCTTGTCTGACACTCCCATCATGATGGTGGACTCATGTCGCTTCCTGGCAGTGGGCGCCACCATCACCTCCATCATAAAAAAAGAAGAAATTCAACCTGCCAGCACAGTCGATGAGGAAGTTCTATATTGCAGTCATCGAGTCTATCCTCGCCTCTTCAATCACCGTGTGGTATGCTGGAGCTACCATCAGGGACAAGGGGCTGCAGCGTGTTGTACGCTCTGCTGAAAAGGTCATTGGCTGCAAACTCCCCTCTACACAGGACCTGTACATCTCCAGGTCATCGAGGAATGCAGGTCGGAAAACAGCTGACCCGTGTCACCCTGGACACAGTCTCTTTGACTCGCTCCCATCTGGCAGGAGGCTCTTATCCATTCAGACCACAACCTCTCGTGACAAGAACAGTTTTATCCCCTCTGCTGTTTTGTTAATGAATGACAATCCTAGGGCTGCCCATTCCAGTCGCTTGTTTGCACCTGAACAGATCTGCTCTGATCAGTAGCTAGCTACACTGTCTTCTCTGATTATTGCTTCTTTTTATTATTATTTATTCTTAATTCCTATATTTGCTCATCTCTTATTTTTTAATCTTTCATTTTGCATCAAGTACCACAGCTATTTCCTAATGCTGTGATCTCTCTCACATGGCAATAAACTCTTCTGACTCTGATGGAAAGGGAAAGGTGATATTTACACGTACAGAACCAAGGAATTCCATGTTGTCGTTCTTTTTTAAAACACACAAACGGTTTTGTTACCTGTTATTGACGCTACAGTTTCGCCGACGGCTGCCGGCTTCTTCAGGCTGACGCTGATGATGGCGCGTCAGCCTGAAGAAGCCGGCAGCCGTCGGCAAAACTGTAGCGTCAATAACAGGTAACAAAACCGTTTGTGTTTAAAAAAAGAACGACAACATGGAATTAGAAATAACGCACAGCAAGAACACACCTAAGAAGAACCAAGGAATGTCTGAGTCATTTGACAGAAATAAAAAAATCCATTAAAAACCAAGTTCACTCATTTGTTTACCACATTTGCAGTGGTCTTATTATAGATGAATGCCTTTTAAGTCGATCTCGGTGGGAAACAAGTTCTGGCGCTCTTGTTTCAGGAGCCCAAAGTTAGCCAAAGCAGAGGTGAGCGCTGCAGTCTTATTTCCTGATATTCGGACATCTCGCCTCTGATTGGCTAACAGCAGCGCGACTGTTTGCTCTGCAACATAGGTGTTTTATCTCCACAAATAGCACAAGCCTGCAGGAGTTCTGCCGTGTCGTGGAGTTGCTAATGCTAATGGTTAGCTTCTACTAGACGAGACATTCTCTGCTCTCTTGAACGCTAGAACAACAGCAGCATTCCCAGTTGTGAGCCTAGATGGGTGAGTCCTAGCCTGGCAAGCCAGACTAAATAAATGTATTATTTAGTCTGGCCACGCTCCATTGACGGCTCTCAGTTGTGGGGTGGGTTCTACCGTTGTCTTTCAAATGATCTCCGCATTCCACTGGACAATGAATGTGACATACTCTTGTTTCACTCTCTGTCGCATCATCCCACCCACCAGGCATATAGAGTGCCCTCATTGGCCCACAAAGCGGATAAAGCTCTGTGATTTGTTCACTAAGCAGATAGAGCACTATGATTGGCCCAACATTATGGACCAATCACAGCTCTTTATGTGTTTGAAACCCCTCTAGAGAGCTGTGATTGGCTAGCCAGAGTCCTGGTAGGAGCTGCTGAGGTTCCAATGGAGCATGCCTAGACCAAACTTTGCAAAGCAAGGATTTGGTCTAGTTCACTAGGCTAGGTGAGTCCATGAATGCTGACTTACAGTGTGATGTAGATCTGACTGGCGTTTCTAATCCAAGCATTTCCTCGTCTATTTTCTATTAGAAGCTAATGTAGGAAATGGGGTAGAAGGTATGGCAGGACAATGTAGAAAATTAGCATTTCTATTAAATTTTCTGGGGATTGAATGATATCAATGATTATGGATGACTTAACAAGTACTGGCCATTTAATGTCAGTACTTTATGATAAAACAAGTTGGTTGTGTTCCCAGAATATGTTTTAATAAATTTTCTGCTAATTTAGCAAACAAACGTTTGTTTTGGGGTCAGAATTGTAAAAATCTAAATGTTGCTATGCTGGTGAACTATTGCAACCTTTTTTTCTGAACAATTTCCTCTGCTTCTTCTTGCTGAGACATTTTGTTTATGTCACATGCTTTCTGTTTAGGGTTGAGAGAGGGGGCGCTTGGCGGCGAAACATGCCTGAGGCTGTGTTTTTGATTGGCAGGGAGTAAGTAATAACTTTAGTATCAAGCTACCTGAACGTGTACATTGGAAAAAAAATAGAAGATGTAAATCTTGATTTAATTACTCTCCATCCGAAGACTATTTTCATGTTTAGCCTGCATGTGAAACTCGAACTGGCCGATGATATTTCTAAAACAACAAATTAAACCGTTTCCCAGAAAACATGGTCTATGAACTCATATATTGACTTACCCCCAAATTCCACTACCTCCGCTCCGCTCCGCCCCCGCCTTCCGCAGCCGCTCGCTTCCGAACTCAATGTTTACTGCTACCCGCTCTACAACGGCTCCGCTCCGGTGCGGAGACCTGAGGTGGGCAAACAAGCATGCGCGGGATTTTCGAGATCTTGCAATACAGTCCGAGCAATAAACGCGGAAGTTAGATCCAAACACCCGTTGTGTGGGAAAAACATCGGCATGAACTGTTTAATCCGCCCATCATTTGTGTTGAGAGATCAGCAGTGTTTGGATCAACAAAGTGTGACTACTTTGATAGTGGAAACTGTATTTATGGCTTATTTTTGTGCATTTAAACTTCAGCCGCCATTGATAGTTGTTAAAAGTTGTTAAACCTGTGCAAAACAAACAAAAAACGCCTTTTGTTTACCGATTTATTGTGAAAAACGGAAGTTGTGCTTGCTCCATTTCCTGTTGGATGGTGGTGATTTCTGTCCATTGACTGCGGAGGTGCTCCGGCGTCCGGCGAAAATAGGATCGATTCTATTTTTGCCGGACGCCGGAACAGAGGGCGGCGCGCTGCGCCGCACTGCCGGAGCACGGCCGCAGTAGTGGAATTGCTCTGATTGACTACAACGGGACCGATTTTGCTCCGGCGTTCGTGTCGGAGCGGAGCGGAGCGGAGGTAGTGGAATTTGGGGGTTAGTTTTTCAGTCTAAAAACGGGCTACATGGGTGCTTCAGATCTCAGAGAAACGCAAATAAGTTTGACCCTTTTGCACAGCAGCTGATGGTACACTCCTAGTGAGAGACATTGTCTTTCTTGAGAGTTTAGGAACTCACCTGTACACTGTCCAGCACCATGCCGGCCATCACCATACCCATCCCAGCCAGCAGGTAGGGGAAAAGCACCTGGAGACAAATCGCTATGGACGACTCCTCCTCCACTTTGGTGAACGATGCTTTAGGCCTCTTCTCTGCCAACTTTTTAGGAGATGGCTGAAGCGTTGGGGGTAACAGGAGGTCATCTCCTGCGTCCAAGGAGTCTCCCAGGTGGACGACGGGACTCCCACCAGGACTCTTCCCCTTGGAACGTGACTTCTTGTTCTTTCTCCTGTGGCGAGGCTGTGGTGGGGATTTTTCCTCACTGGGCATGATGGCTGCTGTGGTTTTGATGGTCTGTGTTGGCTAAAAATGAGGATGAAGGATACAGAAAGATTTGCAAATGGCTGAAAAAACAACTTTTGATTGTTCTGTTAGGCTAATGTTTACATCCAATAATGTGATAAAGTCTCCATGAAGAACATCTATTTTTAAAACATGTTTTATTTAAAATGTTGCTTTGAATTTAACTCAGCTGCTTATAAATTATGCTTTGGGAAATTTAATATAGCAAGCTTGTCTTTTAATTATAATACATTACATAAAAACAACATTTGGATTAAAAACATTGAAAAATTGAGTGCTTTTTAAATAAAAGACTGTAAAATAAAATGTAAGTATTATTTGTTATTTTTACTGCATTTTTAACATTGAACGGTAGAAGGATTTTGCACTACAGGGTATTTTAATGTGATTAATAACATAATAGCTGGCTCGAAAGTAAATAGTCTTATTACAGTTGTCAGCTTCACATTAAATGAAGAGCCGATAAGTGGCTGAAATAAATTAAAAGTTGTACAGCCTCTCCATTCATTTCCGCTGTTATCTGTCAGCGTTTAACTCATTAAATAACATGTAAATCCGTGTATTCAAATTATTCTCAGTAATGTGACATTAATGGAGTCACAAGACGTGGATTTATCTAATTTTACACACGTAATAACATTACTGTTCGTTCATTTTTACAAACGGGCAGAGCTTTTGGCGCTTAGCGGATTTGTTTTGCGTTTAATTCAAACAAGCTAACTACAAAAACAAGCTAGTTTTGGTGTAAAAAGCGAAAGTAAAGCATTGGTGGTACACACACGCTCCACACGGAGTCCTCACGGTGTCGCACAGAGACCAAAATCATCTGCAAGTCTCAAGATCTCGACGCATTCAAGCAGAAAATCATTCCGTCTGTGTACATTCCGTCACAGGAAGCTGCCACGAGTACACCCCATAATGCTGCTGCTGCAGTAACCACGGAAACGTAAAGTAGCGCGCGGTGATTGGATCGAATCTAAGCAAAACAGTGGGTTCGCATCATTTTCATCGGCGCACTCAGCGGCTCACTGAGAAGGCGGAGCCTGAAAGGTTTTTTAATAGAATCCTAACCGGTTTAACCCCCATTTCATTAAAAAAGAGCGTACCCTGTGTGGCTTCCCATCTGCTGAAGATTTTTAAAGATGTTTAAAGTTTTCCGGTCAAATGACCCAACTTTAACATCACACAAATGTTAGAAAGCATATAATGCCTTTTACTAACTAAAATCATGCAAGTCAGCCAATGTCTGTAGGACCCATGTCAGTCAGTAAAACGCATGATAAATCCCCTTGAATTATGTGAACATAAGTTAATTGACAGTGGAGTGCACATTTGCTCATCTGTTGGACCAAGTTACACATGGAGGACATAGTAAATTGAAATTCAGAAACATTCCTTGACATTGTAATCTTCAAAGTTTCAACACACTTGCTGATGTTACTTTTAAATGGTATCATAAAAGGTGTTTATTTTAACTTAGATCACACAATTTCTGTCTATAAAGTACCTCTAAAAGACACTCCAGGTTACTTTCTGTAGTGGTTTACCTTTGTCTTCAGCCCGAGCCTGTGAATCTGAGTCTGTGCAAAGCCAAATGCAAGCTCCGGAAAATAACCATGTATGTTTGCTATGCTGTCTATATGTGTTGTGTTTCTAAATTAAGACTACATATATGATCTGATTTCCATTTCAGCATGCACGTCTGTGCATTAAGCTTTTCTCGATAGCATGTGAGGGGTATGAGCTATTGCGCATGCATCATGGGTCACTGACCGTCTTGAATTACATGGTATTAGCAGATAGGGTTATCCCCCTCCTGTCTCCTTCCATCTCATCTATGCTGGCTGACAGCAGCAGGCAGCTTGAACATTTCTGGGTTTCATTCACAAAACAAATAAAAGCTGCTACAAGGTGCACACATAAGAACACTGAGACTCACATGATGCAAAACGTATTCAATAGAATACATTCATTTAAAGTGGCAGCTTTATCAAATAAAGTTGTTTCCATTTAAACACGTTTTTGTAAAGTCAGTCATGACTAAACAGTAATATTATTTAGCTGATCGTAAGAAAGAAAAACAATGGGAGTTAATTTTTCTAAGTCATATTTTCACCATGTTATTCATACATTTAAACATGTTAAATTCCCATCTAAATATTTAGTTAGCAAGCTAAATATTTCATTTAGAGATAGATATTTATTTTACAAACTAAATATTTAGGTCAGACCTAAATATTGTTTGCAAAATAAATATTTATTAACTAAATATTTAATTTGGAGCTAAATATTTAGTTTACAAACTAAATATTTAGGTCCAAATTAAATATTTATTTTCCAAAATAAATATATTTAGGTTTAGCCCGCAAATAAATATTTATTAACTAAATATTTAATTTGGAGCTAATTAAGCTTCAAATTAAATATTTAGTTAATAAATATTTATTTTGGGGGCTAAACCTAAATATTTTAGCTGGGATATAAATATTTATTTTGGAAACTAAATAAAATTTACAAACTAAATATTTAGGTCCAAATTAAATATTTATTTTTCCAAAATAAACATTTATATCCCAGCAAAAATATTTAGGTTTAGCCCCCAAAATAAATATTTAGGTGGGATCTAAATATTTATTTTGGAAAATAAGTATTTAATTTGGAACTAAATATTTAGTTTACAAGGTGTTTTTACTGAAAAACCAGGTCTGATGTTTTGCTGAGCTGTGATTCCTTCCCAGAGGGGGCCATCATCTGGAGCGCCACTGCCAACCACAGAACAGTCTCTTTCTCCTCACATTAACTTTTTACTTTCTTTAACATAAAAAATGCTACTACTAGTTTATCTGTTTATTTTTGTGCATGTCTGCTTGCTTGAAATGATGAACTGAGCTGAATGCACTCATAAGTACAGTCGGTACAGAAAGTATGCAGACCCCTGTCAATTTTTCACTCTTTGTTATATTGCAGCCACTTGCTAAAATCAATTAAATTCATTTTTTCCTCATTAATGTACACACAGCACCCCATATCGACAGAAACACAGAATTTTAGAAATGTATGCTAATTTATTTTTAAGAAAGACTGACTGAAATATCACATGCTCCTAAGTATTCAGACCCTTTGCTCAGTATTTAGTAGAAACACCCTTTTGAGCTAATACAGTCATGAGTTTTCTTAGGATAGATGAATCAAGCTATGTTTATTTTTGGGAATCCTTTGCCAGTTCTGTCAGGAGGGAAGGTGAATGTTGGTGGACAGCCATTTTTAGGTGAGATGCTCAGTTGGGTTTAAGTCAGGGCTCTGCCTGGGCCATTCAGGAACAGCCATGGGTGTCATGAAGTCACTCCTTTGTCATTTTAGCTGTATGCTGCAGATTCAATTGGAATGACAATTCACAACTCAACCACTTGGTGACAGCACAGATTTAAGATTGGAGAAACTCAGAAAAGGTCAAAGATGCATGCTGTAAATATCCCTCATGAGAAATTCTGATTTCATAAGCTGGCTGATCATTTCTCCCATCAAACCAATGGAAACTGTGAATATTCACAAAAAATATCAGCTGAGTGGAATGATGAAAAGTTTCCCACCATCACGAAGGGAAAGAAATCCCTTCCGGTGGGGATGTTGGCAGCATGAAGTCACATGGTGGCCCTCTTGGTTGGTCTGCTTCTTACAGGGTTTAAATCTGGGGCCTATTTTATAGTAACGTAATCCCTGCTCTGGTTACAGAATCCTTCATCTGTCTTTATGGAGCCGGAAAGCTCCTGGAGGTTATAGAAACCTGGCCAAATGTTGCTCACGGTTTATTTTTAACTCGTTACCTGTAATCAAAAGCAGAAATGATGTATATGTTCGTATAGATTATGCTTCTTGTGTGCAGTATAGAATTTGCAGGCTCCTCGTGCTTCAGATTACTATGATTGTGTGAAACCTGGCACTTCCAGCACTTAAATAACAGCCTTCACACAGGCAGAAAGTATGCATGCAAACACACAAGAACTGTGTTTCTCCTGTGCAAAGAAAATGTTGCACACACATGCAGGAACAGCAGCAAACCGTCACTCGCAGAGGCAGGTGAAGAAATAACGACATGTAAAGAGACAAGCTGGGCCAGATGAACACTTCTGTCACTTTTGAGAAGGCATTTAATCTGTAAAAGCAGAGAGTAATCCACCCTGAAAGTGTTAACACAACACTTCAGTGAGGCATTGGCAGCAGTTAAAGCTTAACGCCTTCAACCTGCCTCCTTCAGGGGAAACGTGGCCGCTCCCAACGAACAGAGCAGGATGACGTGTCAGAGTCGAACAGTGATTGTGCGGAAATCTTTAAACAGGATCATTAATAATGAATTAAACCAAATAAAGCAGATAAATATTAAAAGTCCATAGCAACACTGATTAATGTAATCTCGTTTTCTCTGAAGTGATGGGTTCCTCGCTGCCTCAGTGTTTTTCATGTTGCAGTATCATCCACCACACTCATTACTGCCACCCTCTGGTCATTCAGTGATAGGACAGCATTTGCAGAAACCACAGTATAAGAAAGTATTTTAAGAGTTCCTGCTGCAGGTTCTGAAAAAGCTTCAGAGGCACAGATACGTCCACCTCCAACACAATCACAGCTTCCACGCTTCTCTCCCAGCTCGTCATCACCGAGCAACTCCTACCGCTGAAACACCAGAGAGGAGTGGAGTGGGCCGTCCCTTCATTGAGTCTCACCTTCTCATTTAAATAGTTAGAGTCACCTGTGGACACTCATTCTAACAGAAGAAAAATCATTGAAAAAAAAAACCTGACATTTGTTGATTCAGAGCTTCAGCAGTAAATTGTAGTCCCTGCTGCTTGAGTCGTTGGTTTTATGTTTAGTCACTGGATACTGAGGAATCAGGGGGCTGGTTTAATTTAAATAACTCCCATATCTAAAGAGAATTGGATATTATGAGAACAAACACAGACGCGGCTAAATCTGTGTTCATGTGGCTACGTCAGGCCTCCGCGCTGCCCACTGGGAATCAGAAATGGACATCTCGTGACGCCAGACAGTCAGGCCGATGTTGTAAAAGCTCGTGCTTACAGAGGTGCTTTGGTACTTATGTGGTGATGAGTGCTGTAGTTGATGGACAACTATGTCTCTGGCCTGTGTACTGGAAACCATCATGGAAACTTGTAATGTTGCTATAAATAAATACCCCAGTGCTCTGTTGCCAGCCACATCGTATTCCAGTTCAGCGGCATGTCGATTAGACGTGTGGAAAGTCAAATGGAGTGATCTATTTGGATTATTTATTCACTCGTCTGTTTACTCCTGATTTGTCAGGATAATTTCACTTTTGTTCCTAATATTTCTGATCTGAGGAGACACACCACATTTTTTAGGGCTGAAACTTGATGCAGGAGCAAAAAACATATTTTCCAACATGTAAAAGTTTACTCTGGGGCACCTGCTTCAGCTCACACTGGTGGCCTTGTGATACTTGCACTTCACCCACTTTATCAAACCCTTGCACACACACACACACACATGCACGCACGCACACACACGCATGCACGCACACACACAGTTATGGAGGCAAGAGTGGACAGGTCTCGTACCAACTATTATCGCAGTCTGTCATATGAGAGAAACACGGTGCCTTATCAGTGAGTGTGCATTTAAAAGGTGATATCATATAAGGAAATTATTCCAAACATAACATTTTATTTACTTAAATATCTCGGTTTCACATATGAGACAAAAGCAAAGCATCTTCCAGCCAAGGAAGTCCAAGGAGTTGAACCTAAAATACAATTAAATAAGTAATTATTTTTGGTAAGTAAGTCTATAGCTGCAAAACTAAAGGGATGAGTCAGGGTGACCCACGGTAACCCAAATTTGAACGTTTTTAAGCCTAGCCTTAAAACTAGACGGGGTCTGTTTTCTGGATGGGAACTTGAAACTATATCGGCTCCACCACAGAGGAGACAGAGACCTGGAAGTTACGCTACTCATCCAACTTGAGAAAAAAATCTTGTAGTCAGATCGGACCTTCCCACCAAATACAAAAGTGGTGCATAATGTAATGGATGTTCGCTGCTCCCATGTTGGGAGGCTTAAGATTTTTGGCATCTGTCTGATTATTCTCGGTGGCTGCCTGGTGGGATCTGGGTCCCTGGGCTCTGTTGGGTCCCCGGCAGGACTGGTTGCCCCTGGGTTCCAGGCTTGGCCGGCTTGGGGGTGGGAGGCTGTGGGCGGGCCTGTTAGCTTGCCACTATCTCCCAGGACTCTGCCAGCTGCTGGCTGTGGCCCCCTGGGTCAATCCTCTGCACCTCTCGAGAGGGGGCTGGGGCTTTTCTGGTTACAGTCTCCCTGGGGTCCCTGTGCTCTGGGGCAGCTCCTGGATCTCTGGGGCTTGGAGCTCCCTCCATCTTCCGCAGATCTTTGGGGGCAGATCTGTGGCCCCTCACACTCTCTGTTGGACGCTCCTATAGAGAAACCTTACATATACAAGCGCGGGTACGCACACAGGTGCTCCCATGGTACTCTCATAAGTATGGACTTGTGCATTTTCAACACATGTCTTAAAGCTGTGGTTGGCACTAAATGCACTGTGATTTATTATCGTGATCGTTCAGTAAAACAATGTTGATTTTACATTTCCTCATCAGGTTGGCGCAGTGATAGCTTGCTCTAGTTGTATTGTTGTGTGTCTCTTGTTTGTTTTTCTCTTTCTGCAGGTCTAGAAGCAAACTCTTGTTCATCATTGATTGTTTATTTTTGTGGAACAGCAGCATTTTAAACACGAATCAGCAGCAAAACATTCACAAGCAGCTGGTCCCGCAAGGTCACAAAATCACCAGAGAATTGCAAGATCACTTGTGATTTCGCTTATTCACAAGATAACAAGCAAAGAGAAAATGGCACCATGTATGCAAATGGTCTGTGGCTCGTTTTCTATTCTTTACATTTAGCTAAGAAGGTGTGTCAAATATTTTACTATTTAAGAAACAGGAAATTTGCATGTGTCTTTTATTTTGAAAAGTGTCCAGATGGTTCACACTGACTTCCTATCTGGCCCAATCTGAACTCCTGAGCTTGATGTGTTCTGGAAGTGTAGCGCATAACCTGGCCTTTCCACTGGACGCGGGAGTGGTGCGTAGCTTAATAGACGGCTTTTACCCACCAGCTCAGTGACACGTCCCTTTCAAGCGGGGGCACTTCCGATGCAAAACGGCAGTGAAAGCATATCACGCATCTGGTCCCAAAGTCACTGAAGACTTCCAGGACCACAGGTCCATCTAAAAGGTGGGCTGATCTGAATTGCTGAGCTTGACTCGTAAAAAATAGACTCATGGTGTGAATTTAGAACAGATTTGGGACCTGTCAAAAATGCGCTGTTTCACAGCTGGTGGAAGCGTATTGCGCTTCATGGACATTGTACTATGTACAACGCTTCTAGGACACGTCCGGTGGAAGTACACCCACTGACTCTGGCAGCTATTTGCTGTGTGCTATGCGTCACGGGCGTTTTGCAACGCTTATGCGGCCTTTGGAAAGGCCAGGTAAGTGCTCTATTTGAAGCACATATCTAACATGGACCTAAGCTTCTGGAAGATTTTTATTTGTTTGGATTTTACAGGCTAAAAAATGACGCTGATCATTTCAGCCACTTACCGGTTCTTTTCTGATCATTTTCACTGGATATTCAAAACCACAAAGGATTGTGAATGTTGACCAACAGAGCCAGCTTATGCCAAGACATAAAGATGTTGAAAAATATGGGTAGATGCAAAAATTTGAAAGTTTTGACAAATTTTCTCCAACAAATGTACCTCCAGAATCTATAATCCTATATTTCTTGAACTAAACTGAACACGTTTCACTTTGTTTGTCCCGGAATATGGAAAAGCCTGAAAAATAATCACTGCAAAAGAAAAAGTCCCAAACAGACAATCTAAAGTACTCAAGGCTACAGCGATTAATGTCTTGTGATCTGTGATTTTCCACAGATTTGCTTAATCTGACTTCATCGTAACGTTGACTCTACGGTTTTGTAGAAAATGCTCAAGAATATTAAATCGCCACATCAAAGCAACAAAAAAACAAAAGCTTTTCTGTGGAAAACCTTTTAAACGCATGCGTTCTAACTGGTACATTTTATTAAAGGGATTAGCATCAGCTACAGTTTTAATTCTCAGCATTGGTGATGAAATCACATAACAGCTTAAAAGCTACCAACCTACATCTGAAGACCCAAATGTTCGTTAAGGAACAGCAATATCATTTAAAAAAGCTTCAGTCGGATTATTTAAAATCAAACCACACAAGCTACTCTTTTCCCATTTATTTGTTTTGCATTCTTTACCTATAGACAAAGGAAAAAGTGTGTATTTTCATTCCTTTTTAACATGTCGCTGGTCTTCCACGTGCTCAGGACCTGTCACAGATACAGCTGTCACATGACAGTCAGCGACAGGATGTAGTCCCGGCTTGTGGGCCTGCGGGAGCCTCCAGTATGAGCTGTATGTGCATGTGTATGTGTATGCACAGGGGGGTATGTGTGTCAGCTTTCACTAAACAGGTTCAGATGGGACATCTGCTCATGTGTTGCTGCCGAGCTTCAACACTGTTAGAGCAGCTTGTTGCATAATCCTGCAGAAACATACAGCGGGACTGCAGCTCCGTAAGCTCCTGTTCGAGGATATTTTAACACCCATCACATCTTGGTTTTTTCAAACCCATTGTGCAAAAAAAAAAAAAAAAACATCTATTCTCGTTTCAAGTTTTTTCAATGAAGAAAACAAGAGGACCATTTTGGGCATTTAAATGTTTTTTATTCAGTGTACAATTATTAATTAGTGTCACAGATGGCTTCTTGAACAGCATGTTTTTACACCTTTGGGACTGATGAACTAACAGCTAGTCCAAATACAAATAAGACCACCATAAAACTATGGTGGCTCAGGAGGTTCAACAAAATACAATTCACAAAAATGCTAAAGAACTAAAAATAACAAATAAAAGTTAAATAAATAAGCATAAAATGGAAGTTGGGGCTAACTGTAACTCATGCTAATACATTTATTTGACCCAAAACACTATTAAATAAGAAACAGCAGCATTCAGGACCATGGGGTTGTTGACTAGGACAGGGGTTGGCAACCCTGGTCTTAGAGAGCTGCAGTCCTGCATGTTTTCCAGCCATGCATGGACTTGCAGCTTCTACTTAGCTGAACACACCTGATCCAGGTAATCAACAGCACGGATTACCTGGATCAGCTGATAGTTGGAAAACAAGCAGGACTGCGACTCTCTAGACCAGGGTCGCCTACCCGTGGACTAGGATATGCTGGAGCCTTGTTTAGTTACACATTTGATACAAATGAGGTGTTAGCATGACGTTCATTTTATGAATTTTTCTTATAAAACAGCCAAGTCCAGAAAAAATAAACACAGATTAAATAAATACAACCCAGTGCTGATGGATTATTATATGATTGCAGCAATAACAAACAAAACACATCTCTACATAAGCAGTAAAACAAAGGTGTGCACAAATTATTTTTAAAAGCGTCAAGAAAAACAAAAATTGCCTTCCATTTTATTGTTTTAAGTTGTCGTACAAATGAGAGCAGGTGGTGCATTCTTCATTAAAAAATAAATAAATGTTTCATTTATCATTAAACTTGCATCGTCCTTACCAGCCAAACTGTTTAGTGATTTTAAAAATTCTGATGTGAGGTGAGTTGTAGCTTCACAGTGAGAACATTTTCTATCTAATTCTGCAAGACTTAGTCATGAGACATATCATGGGAGCTGGAGGGTTTTCAGGTTTCACCCTTAATCACAAAACCTCTGAATTGAAAGCTTTAGTGAAATCAGTTCCTCTGGAGAGGAATGAGTGCTGCTTTTTGTCCTTTTCTTCCTTTCTAATTGAGATGTTTCTTCTTGCAGCAGCAGCGTGTAACTCTCAGTCTTCACGCTGAACAGCTGGAAGGTTTTCATCATCAGTTCCTGCTTTATTTTCTCACCCAAGAAATTGAACTCAGAGGCTCCCACAGGTAAGGGTTTGTTCTAACAAGCCTAAGCTGTTGACCCCATTTGGACAAACAAACACGGCACCGTGTTTTTAAGAGCCCTTTGTATTTGCCAACCAAATCTCCCAGCAGCTCCTCGGCCCATGAAAGCTATTTTATTACAATTTCTCCATCCACTTCTACAGTTTAGTCCTTAATGACTTTCTGAAGAGTGAAAATAATGAGAACGACCCGATTTAAGTCAACAATTTTTTCAAACGTCTACAGAGATGTTGGTGCAAGTCTCAAAAGGGTTGTGTCTTTTACCAAACGGCCATTCTGACCCATCTTACACATAATTGAATAAAACATCAATGAATAGGTTTATCACATAAGGCTTAATAAATCACAATCATTCTGTTTGACTCAATTGTAAAGTAGTGTGTTTTTGAGCAGAGAGCTGAAATTATAAAGCTTCAAGTCAGGTTTAAATGACATAACTGTGCAGCCGGGGTCACTGGGTTTGGGAATCAGAGTGAAATAGTCTTTTGCTCAGCATTTTGAGAGTTCGAGTAATGGGAGGGGGTCACAAGGCTTCTACAGTGAGGCTCTAAGTGTTGGGGTCAGCCTGGTAGGGTGAGAAGTATCAACTGACGCGTGCGTCCTGCAGGAAAAGCAAAGAGGCCTTCTGACCCTTTCTGTCCGAGTGAATATAAACATTTCTTGTGACATCGGTCATTTCAAGAAAAACACAGAAAGATAAATAAATAGAACCAATGCTGATGCAAAGTGATGGTAGCAAAAAACTAACAAAAATTAAAAACTGTATAAATCTTAGCTCTAAAATAAGAAGTGTGCAATCTTAAAAATAAACACACACGTTTGCATCTATTTATTTTTTAAGATGCGTTATGAAGGAGAAAAGATGTTTTTTTTATTTTTAGAATTACATCAATCAATAAAGTTACGAAAATAAAGTTAAACCAATTAAGCAAATAAATGAGGTGATAAAAACTTCAAATAAATGAAGTTGAATAAAAGAAAGCATTTAATTAAAATGTTCAGTTGAGCTAAGTAAGGATAAATTAAGCTAAGCTCATTTAAGTTAAACTAAGAAAATGTACTTGAGTTAAACAAAAAATACTAAACTAAAATATTTGATGCTAAATTAAGCTAAGTTATGTTACGTTATGCTAAGTTAAGGTGAGCTAAGTTAAGTTGTGCTAATATATGCAAAGTTAAAGGGACTTTGTGGAAGATTAAAAACCAATTCTTGTACTGAAATAAAAAATGTCTTCCTCGTACATTCTCCTGCAATGCCCTGGTCTTGTAGAATGATCCCTGACATGTTTACTGCGATTGCTTCTGTATTCCTGTAAAATCACAGAAAAAGAGCAAGTACAGGTTGAACAAGCACGCTTGCTCGGCGCCTTGCAGAGGCAGCGTCGTGCTCAGGCATAGCCCATAGCGATTGCTATCTGTTGTTTTCTGTCAAGTGACCTTGGGTGTTCTGAAAGGCGCTTTTAAATAAAATGTATCATTATTATTATTGTAGCTTAGCGGCAACGGGAGCAGTGGTTTTGGTAGCATGGATTCAGCCAAGAACAAGAAGAGAGCACCGGCAAAACTCAAGCCCAGACCCCAAACAAGACTAAGAAACCAAGAGCGTATTCCAGTGCGACAAAAAGGGCAAAACTCGTTGCTAATCAAATCAAGTGTTTATATTACTCAGTATCAATTGTAATTGTGTTCACATTACAACTGTGTCCTCCAGCAGTCTAAGCCTATAGCAGCGTAACAACTTTAAACTCCACATAGTCCCTTTAAGGTAAACAAATGTGCTAAGTGAGGCTAAGCTAAGTTAAGTTAAACTAAGTTAAGGCAAGCTAAGTTGTACTAAAATATGCTAAATTAAGGTAAACAAATGTGCTAAGTGAAGCTAAGCTAAGTTAAGGTAAGCCAAGCTGTGCTAAAATATGCTAAGTTAAGTAAAACTAAGCTAAGTTAAACATATTTAAGTTAAGTTATGCTAATGTTTGGATTGTCTTTACTGACCAAAAACATGTAGGCTATTAAAATATTTGAATAAATCAGAGGCGTTGTGGTGAGTTGTGCTGATGCCTCACGGCAGGAAGGTTTCAGGTTTAAATCTCAGCTGCCTCATCTGTGAGGTTTTTCATACTTTTGTGAGCGACTTTGTTGTTCCACAACATACATCTTAAGTTATTTGGTATTTTAAACTGACATTACGGTGTGGCTGCAGAAAACTAGAAGGCTACAGAATTAGACTCCAGTACTTATGAAAATAAAAAAAGTCAAAACAAATCCAATGAAAGAAATATGGACTGTAATAAAGATTTAGTCATTCAGCTTGATGATTACAAATCTGCTGTGACATAAGTTGCTAATAAAGTCTAATAAGTCTGTTTTTTGTGTTCCTCGTGCCAAAGAATGCTGTCAGGCTTAGCCGGCAGATGAATGTTCGAATAGGTTGATTGCTTGCAGCAGTGTGCTTATATAATGAAGTGAGCAGAGTCTTTGATTCCACCCACAGCTCCAGCCGCATGCTGAGAGCAAAGGGAAGCAGCCCAGAGATCAGGGAAGGTTGTAAAACAGCACAGAAGAACAAAACAACAACTGACCCTCCCTGAATCTGCAGCATCTGAGGCTCAGCACAAACAGCAGAGTGAAGCAGCTGCATATCTGTTAGTGTTTGCTATGTAGAAATGTCCTGATCACATTTAAGTTCCTGCACACATCCATAACTTCAGGCCCAAGCCAAGAACTCATAAACAGACAAACATCTCTGAGTTCAAATCCATCTGTTTCCAGCTACAACCTGAAGATGATGATGGCTTCGGGGTTGGACTATTGGACGTTTCTTTATTTTGGCATCAGCCTCTGCAGCTGGTCCAGAGTTCTCCAGGCAAACTCGGACCATGTAAAGTGATGGTGTCCTATACTGTCTTCAGCCACTAAAGGAATAATGGAAACGGAGTCTCTGTCTGAATTGGTACCACACTGGGTGATCTTTCAACGCTCTTCTCTTTCCTGAAACGACATCCTTCGGTCTGATCGTCTGCTCCCATGGTCTCTTCTCACACTGCTATGCAAATAACACCCAGCTGGATCTGTAATTCCTTTCAGATGACAGCCGCAGCACAACTCTCAGCTCTTCTCCAAGGAACACCAATTCCAGCTTTTAGCCCGTCATCAGCTAACCAGAAAGGCCATTCTTATTCGACTGCTTTAGTTATTTTTATAGATGAATGAAACGCCAGAGCTGCTAGAGAAACTGAAACTCTATATATGTTTTTTTTATCTGGTTACAAGGCTGTAAACGTTTATTGTTTCATATTTGCACAAAACACAAAATGCTGACTGTTTTACAAGGATTGAGCATCTTTGGTTTGATTATGAAATTGCAACCTTGAACGAAACATTGCTGATAATCTGCTTGTTGACTCGAAGTCTGAGCACACAAAGTAAAGTCAATGAACCACCTTTTATTTTCTGTTGTGACTCACACTTTGGAAAACCTTCAGCGCACACGTGTCTCATGAGAATAAAGAGTGTGAGCGAGTGCAGCGTGAAATCACAAACAGTAATGTGGGGCAGTTTTATCACGATTCAGTGTGCTCCTGTCCCTTCATGCACACCTCGCACCAAAGCTGCAATCTCCTGAGGTCTTTGCCTTCGAGTAAAATCTCCTCTGCTGCCAAGATGCCTCTGATCCAGCCAGCAGGTCCTCAGGATTTATTTGAGGTAATAAATCAAAAAATCAAATCTGTAAAGCAGATGATTTTATTTATTTATTTATTTTTTACTTTGGCCATAAAACCACACACTTGCACAGTAACAGAGGTCACTTTGAACCAAAACCTAAAGGGATATTTCACCCCTAGGTGAAATCTGGTCTGTTTCCATGTCCTCCAGTGTTAGATATATGGGAACAAGCATTTTTGCCCAGCTCAGTCTTTCTTCTAATCTTGCAGTATTCTGTTAGCTTTAGCTTAGCATAAGTAATGTACGTGAATGATAACAACAGTATATTCAGTGAGAAGTCATGAAAATGACTCAATAACGATCCTAACTGTAATAATCATATCGTCTGCAAATTAAACTGATAAGTAACACCAAGAGACAACAGAAGCAGATTTCTTCTTCCAGCTCTTGGAGAGTACAGACGCTTTTTTCTCCTCTCGCTCCCTCCTCATCCCAAGGCTCTTTGCCCTGTCTTTGTGTGCACGGCGCTTTCTGCATTTTTTCTGGAAACTGGAAATTATTAAAAATGGATCTGGTCAGTTGGTCTCTCAACGTCGTCGTCATCATTGTTGTCGTTGTCTTCCTCCGCTTATTCGGGTCCGGGTCGCGGGGGCAGCATCCCAACTAGGGATCTCCAGACCGTCATCTCCCCGACCACCTCCACCAGCTCCTCCGGCAGGACCCCAAGGCGTTCCCAGACCAGATTGGAGATGTAACCTCTCCAACGTGTCCTGGGTCGACCCAGGGGCCTCCTGCCAGCAGCACATGCCCGAAACACCTCCCCAGGGAGGCGTCCAGGAGGCATCCTGACCAGATTCCCAAACCACCTCAGCTGACTCCTTTCGATCCGGAGGAGCAGCGGTTCTACTCCGAGTCCCTCCTGAATGTCCGAGCTCCTCACCCTATCTCTAAGGCTGAGCCCGGCCACCCTATGGAGGAAACTCATTTCGGCCGCTTGTATCCGCGATCTCGTTCTTTCGGTCATTACCCAAAGCTCATGACCATAGGTGAGGATTGGGACGTAGATCGACCGGTAAATCGAGAGCCTGGCTTTCTGGCTCAGCTCCCTCTTCACCACGACAGATCGGCTCAGCGTCCGCATCACTGCAGACGCCGAACCAATCCGCCTGTCGATCTCCTGATCCCTCCTACCCTCACTCGTGAACAAGACTTCGAGATACTTAAACTCCTCCACTTGAGGTAGGACCTCTCTACCGACCCGGAGTTGGCATCAGCCCCTGCAGCTGTTTGACACATTTTTTCAATGATGAGGATGGGAGAAGGGGCTCCCGGATGCCCCTCTGGGACAGAGTCAGCTGGGTATATCATGGATTCCTGGAAACAGTGGAACCTGATCTGCCTCTCTCAACTGTCAGTAGAGGATTCTGAAGATGTTTGGATATTCGTCGATTTGGTGTTGGGATTCCTGCTGTTTGACCTGAGCGGTTACCTGGCTTACCGGAACATTAACGAGCTTTCAAGGAATATTGGCTCAATCCCGGAGATCAGGGATGGATTACACAGTGCTTTTAACGCACAAACTCATATAATTGTCGAAATGAGTCATAAGCTTGGAACTTTGGCTGACATTCAGGCTCTGGATTCCATCAAGGACAGAGTTGATGGATCAGCACGGATTGGGATATAATAATTACGCCATTATTGGATCTAGAGGGGTTGTAGACCAACAGAACTCTAAGACAGAGAGGAAACTATCTCTGTCTGTCCCCACAACAATTTTAATCTGAATCAGGTGCCCTTGGAGCCTGTGAGGCTGAAGTTATAACTCCCCCCTCAGAAGAAATGTGGAATGCTGCCGTCGCTATGGAAACTCTTTCTCCCTATCCCAGCCTGGGCGGGACTGTGACCGGTGGAGGCCGTGGAACCGTATCTAGGAGTCAATGTGTCCTCTAACCCATTATCTCCCTCCCCTGTCCAAACGGAGGTGATAAGCGCTGCTCCATGCGGCTGCATGCACTGAAGTGAGGAGTGTCCCAACCCTACCTCCCCACCTAGTGGACACTTATGTTGTGCAATGTCTGAAGTCTGTGTGCATTTCTGTCTGAGGTGTTTTTTGCATAGCAAAGCTATCCTCTCTGTGGAAGGTAACTCTGAAGTGCCTATTTTTCCCTCCCCCGACTCGGTCCTCATATAAACCCTCTTGATCTATAACGATAGCGCGACTCGGGTTGCGAATGACCACAGTCACCAATTCTTGTCATGTCTCTATGTATGTATGTCTGATCTCAGAATTGTTTTCACCGGACGTGAAAGCGCAGCGAAACAGCTGCTAAACGTACTTTGCACCAATTAGCTGCCATTATAGTGGATGTTTTTTTTCCCCTTAATTCTGGACGAGTCGCAGAAGCAAAGTTTTGAAAACACGTCAAACTCAGCAGTTCAGGTCAGGCCAGACAAGAAGACAAACTCGAAATCAGTGTAAAACATTTGGAAAATTTCAAAATAAAAGTCACGTCATTTTCTGTGAAACTCCCGTTGCCGAAGTAAACAGAACGTAAATGAAACCACAGAATAGTTTATATACTTGCTGATGTCTTTCTCCTTACTTGTTATTGTGTGGAGTGCTGAAATCACACGTGGTGTTTCAAACCTCCCATGATTTTGTGACCTCGTGAGATCAGCTGCGTGGAATGCTTTCGCTCAGAATCGTTTCCAGTTGGACGGAAGCTTGCAGGTAAACCGCTTTTTTTTGTTACATGCCGCTTTCACGTCCGGTGGAAAGGAGGCAAAAACCTGATGTTGTGGCCCCCAAAGTCACCGTTTATAATGGGTTTGGTATTAAAGTTAAAGTCCCATTAGTCATCACACACTGGTAAAATTAATCTCTCCACCTGATCCGTGCTCATGAGAAGCAGTGTGCTGTAGCTTTGGCTGTGCTTGGGAACTATTTGGTGGTTTAATTCAATTCAATTCAATTCAAATGTATTTATATAGCGCCCCAATCCAACCCCTTAAAGAAGAGTGTGAAGCGGGGGGGCAGGATTTAAACCCTGATCTCCCATTCCAAGGGCGGACACTCTACCATAGGCCACCGAGCGACAGTGGCACAGGAGTTATGTGCTCGCCCCGTAATCGGAAGGTTGCAGGTTCGAGCCCCGCTCAGTCTGCCGCTGTCATTGTGCTTTTGGGCAAGACACTTAACACACCTTGCCTGCTGGTGGTGGTCGGAGGGACCAGTGGCGCCTGTACTCGGCAGCCTTGCCTCTGTCAGTGCGCCCCGGGGCAGCTGTAGCTACATCATAGCTCATCACCACCAGGGTGTGAATGTGTGTGTGGCTGATTGTGTTGTGAAGCGCCTTGGGGGGTTCCAGGACTCTAGAAGGGGCTATATCAAATACAGGCCATTTACAACATTTCACCGTAATGACCATGTTTTATGGGTGAGCTTTGGAGCCGCTACATCGTGTCCTTGAGCCTTGCAAGTGGTGTTTGGAGGCAATAACGGGTATTAACCTCACACAAGTGATTATATTCATCACGTTTGTATGCATCAGGTTTTAAAAGGTCAGACAGTTATGTTATTTAGTTGATTTAAAAGTGTATCCTTCACTCTGATGCGGGCTGTGACCCGTGTCATTCACACGTGTTTTTAAATGAGAAGGTCAGCTGTGGAAGGCAGCTGTTCCTTCCTAAATCCTGAAACACATGTCCTCTAACGTATGAAAAGTCCATTCTCTAGATCGCTACGAATCCACTGGGCAAAGATTCCCAGCAAGATGTTCTGGATGCGATTTTCCCATCTTGTTGTGGTTTCTTAGCGTGATCTGGAATTGTTTTACTGAATGAAGGGTTTCTCTTGGAAATGTGCAGGGCTGGTCTGACATCCATAACAGTCGAGGAAATTAACTGAATAGTGCGCGCGCGCGCGCGCACACACACACACACACACACACACACACACACACACACACACACACACACACACACACACACACACACACACACACACACACACACACAGGGACCACAGAATAAACTAATGCTTACCAGGAAGTGATGGGCGATGACAGTTTCTGGAAAACACATTTTAAGACTGGCCAGGCATTCTTCTTACATAATTCCTCCCACAGAACTATTGTGCGTTTGTAATAATAGGCATCGTATTGAGTGTGTGAGTGACTGAGCTGCACAGCACTTCTACTTCTTGGCCGGGTTCCTTTATTGACTTCGAGCAGGAGAGCAGACTTTTCTGCCAAATACGACCTAATCGCTTTTATAATCGGCCCGAACCATCAAGAATGCTTAATAAAACAGTCAACTCTTGATCCAATTCCACTTTTTTCTCACTCTCAGATGCACACTGTGCAACTGTCATAGCTTCACTAGCATGCATGCACACACACACTCACACAAAAACACGTGTGCCTCTCTTGCCGCTGGAGTCCTGGCATGTGGTAGTGTTTAAAGCTTTGAGACAGAACTCAGACACGCTCGTTGCTTGTTGTGCATGCATGTGAATGTGTGTGAACCTCTACCCCGCTCCTCTGTGTTAGATCCTCTGCCCTGAAGTCTTTAGAAGCTCTCTGTTTCTGTACATTCCTGAGTAAAGGAGAAAGCAGATATCCCAGGAGGGGCACTGGTTTATAACAAACATTATCCTCCATATTGAAAGCACCCGCTCCCAGTAAAAAGCTGTATACACCTAGATCCCAGTAACCCCTGCTTTCATGAGGACCTGGCGATCGAGAGTGCAGGAACATAGGCTTACATGTGTTTGAGCTTTGCTGCACTGTTTGCCTCTTTTTTTAGCTAGTTTGTTACTGAATTTTTGCAATTAATCATTTGAATGAAATATTGATTTTTGGTTGTGGAAGTTCATTATTATGCAACAAAACTAGATGAGCATAACTTGTTGAGTTTTAAAATTAACATTTTTTTGTAATCAGATTTTTTGAACTGTTTTATAAAGCTAAAGGCACACTTTAATGGCTAAGCTAAGACTAAAACTTGTCTAACCTGCAGCAAGTTTATTGCTAATGCAACCAGCGATGGCAGCAGTGTGATTATGAGCACCACTTGATAATAAAAGGTTTGTATTGTGCCTTCCTGTTCAAATCTGCTGCAACCCATGAATGCATTAGTCTAAACAGGATTAAGCTCTTAAAAAACAGAGTAATCTGGCTTTGTAATTACACCCAGAGTGGTAGGTTCAGTCATCTCGTAATGCCAAACTAAAACAACACAACTTCCACCAGGAACCCGTAAATCCTGCTTCATGGCCTCTGGGCTAAACGTTAAACCCTGGTCACTTCACAAAGCAGGAGCTAGACGTTTTCTAATTTACTGGTTTGATTACCACTTCCATGCAAACTCCTTCAGGCAATGAGTGATGACAACTATCGAGCATGTTAACACTTGTCAGTCCTCGCAGGCATGGCACCGTTTTACTGACGCTTACCACAAAAAAAAAGAGAGGATTGTAAAGTATTCTTTTGGCAAGCTATTAAGAATGGTCTGGAAACGATCTGTGTCCATATTTGTGAAACGTAAAAAGAACTGGGGGTTGGTGGCTTGCATGAACTCCAAAGTGAATGTAAAATAATTTAGCCCATTAGCTTTTGAAGATCAGTGGGAAATTATCTCTGTTCTCCACTTTCCCGCTTTTGCAGGAACAGCAATTGCTGTCATGTTCTGGGGCAAATGTCTAACCCAAGACATGCAGAATCAGGAGACGGACTCAAATTGAAGGAAAAAAATAAGTATTTTATTAAAACGAGGAACTAAAGGCGCACTGGAAGTCCAGCGGGTGAGGTAACGGGAAGCAGCGTCTAGAGGGGAGAGTAGCAGAGGTGAGTACTGGGAGTTGTAGTCCAATAGAGGGAAACTGACGGAGGGACTTACGGTTCGGGAAGAGCGCTAGGGAGGGGTGAGCCGGGGTAATAATCCAGGTGATGAACAGAGAGTGGTTGAGATGGTGAGAGGGAATGTATCCGAGCCGGTGTGGGGTTGGAGAGGGAGCGAGGCGCGGTGGAGAGCGGGTCGGTCAAGCGGGTGGATGGTGAACAAGGAAGCGAGCCGGGGAGTGATCCATACAGAGCTGGGTGAAGTCCTGAGGTGAAGCCAACCTGAGGTGAGTGATCCAAAACAAACCCAAAGTTAATCGAGGTTACACAATGCACAAGAGTTCAAGAACTTGAGACGAGTTAAATCGAGGGCTAGGGACTACCAGTCAGTAGTAATCTTCCGGCGTCGAGTCACGTCCACCATCCTCCTCATAAGCAGGCCTGCTGATTAGCTGAATGAGGAACAGCTGTCGCTCCCTCTCCTGAAACCAAACACTCAAAGATGGTGAGAAATGAGAGGAGCACTCACCCCGGCTCATGACAATTGCAGGGACAGCAGTAGCTCAGGAGGTAGAGCGGGGTTGTCCAGTAATCGGAAGGTTGCAGGTTCGATCCCGGCTCTGACCAGAGAATTCTGCTGTTGTGTCCTTGGGTAATATACTAAACCCCCCTTGCCTGCTGGTGGTGTTCGGAGGGACCGGTGGCGCCAGTGCTCGGCAGCCTTGCCTCTGTCAGTGCGCCCCAAGGCAGCTGTGGCTACATCGTAGCTCATCCCCACCAGCAGGTGAATGTGTGTGAATGGGTGAATGGCTGATTGATTTGTGAAGCGCCTTGGGGGTTGTAGAACCCTAAGAGGGTGCTAAACAGAAACAGGCCATTTACCATTTAACAATAACAGGTAATATAGGTTGTAGCAGGTTCTGGTTTGGTCCCCATCACCTGCATTAGCTGCAGAAAGAAAGTAGATTGGGAAACGATCGGCTGCAGAAGAGTAGTGTTGCTGTTAGCGAATGAGAGGTGAGACGTTTACTTATGAATATTAATGAGTACAACTCTTAAAGCTACAATGGCTAATCTGCAAAACAAGCTAGCTTGATTTTTTGAGGCCTGTAAACCAGGATTTCTCAACGCTGGTCCTTACCCCCCACCCGTCCTTCATTTTTTCAATCTCTCTTCTTCAAACACACCTGATTTAAATATTTGAATAGCATCCTCAGGAGGACATCAAGTGCTGCAGAAGGCTGTTAATCAGTCATTAATTTAACCCTTTGATGCATGAATTATGAAATCTTCAACCATGATTTTTTTTAACAATTTTTTCATTCATCTTAGGTGTGAATGAAACAAATTTCAACAAATATTTTATGTAACATTTAATCATTTACAAATAATTTATTACATGTCCACCTCAGTGGACAGCGTGCATTCTGAACATGAAATATGTTGGCTTGACCTACTGAAGTCCAAATGGAGGGGCTCAAATGCAATTAAGTCTTCAACAGCTGTGCTTAATAGCAAAAAAATAAATAAATAACTGTTTTGAGTACCTGGCCACTGTAGTGACCATTATGCATCAAAGGGTTAAGTCAGGTGTGTGGCAGTAGAGAAGCACTAGGGTTTGCAAGGGCAACGTGGAAAACATGAAGGACAGGTGGGCGCTGAGGACCAGGGTTGAGAAACCCTGATTTAAATGTTCTAATATAGTAATAAATATATTGTGGTGATTTAAAAAAATTAAAAAAGGACGTGGTTTACTCACATCAGTCTACAATCCTCTGTCAATAACACGGCTTGATCAGAGACCAACGACTGGACCATTCGGTTGTCCGTCTCATCGAACCGCCACACTTCTGTGGGTCCTCCATCCGTTACACACTCATGTATTTAGCACCAGAACACCACTGGTGTGAGAAGTTCTCCGCTCAGTAATATCAGGGAAGGAGAAACAGACGGCTGCTACCACCAACACTGTCAGGGTCCGTTCCAGTGTCAGGTGGACGTGGTTTAGGGATGAGGAGTGTTCCCTGTATGTGTTTGTTTAAAATCTGGCGTGTTTTTGAGATTTGCCATTGCAACTTTAATCCTCATTCCCCCCCCCAACACACACTCAGACAAACACACTCCTTCCTGAAACACTCAAAAGGCATTCATTCATACTAGAGACCACAGCTAATTTATTGAGGGGGAAAAAAGTGAATGAGACCTTTAAAACGCAACGATGAAAGGTGGTGGGCGACATGGATTGCTTTAAGGAAAGCCAAGTTTATAAGTCTTACTACATTTGTTACCCTCTACATCCGGTTCGGGGTCTTGAGGGCTGGCTCGTGTCCCAGAAGTCAACAGGTGGAGGTGGACTGGTGACTTTGTTCTAGTTGCCAGTCCAACACAGAGACACACAAGACAGACAGCCTTTTACATTTTTTCTTATACAGCCTTTCCAATTTGAGCATCCTGATTGCTTTTGCCAAGAAAAACATGACCAGGGTAAACACCACACAGAAAAGCCTCAGCCAACATTTGAACCAGTCGCCGAGGGGCTTCTCACCTCGCCTCTGTGGCGAAGCGGCACCAGAGCAGAAGAGGAGTTACTAACAAAATCATGACTGTTTGTCACACTCTCACTTAGTGGGACACTTTAAGCTACATCATAGCACATTTTCCTCCAGCTTGATGATTTAAGAATAAATCCTGCCTCTACCTTCTCCATATCATCTGGCCTTGCCTTAATAATACAGATGTGTTATTATAAATCAGCCAAAGTGCACCATTCATCTTAATAAAAAGCAGGTTTGATGCACTTTGCAGTAATAGCTATTTTAAGCCTCATGTGACAATTTGACAACAGATGATTTTCTTTTAGAAAAGTCCCGATTGCTTCTGCCTGAAATAGAAAATGGTCTGAAGGCCCGTCTCTGCTGAAGGCCCAAAATGTATTTTGGTTTGAGAGGCTCTAGTCATGCCCCTGGTTAAAGAAGAGTAATACTGTTAGGGAAAATAAGAGTCTGGCTGTGTTGGGGCAGCTATTGGCTCCAGACTGATGTTAGAGACAAAACTCTGAAAGCTCTGTTTGAAAGCACGATGGGAGGGGAGTTAGTGTGGTAGTGCCCTCTAATCAGGCCGATTTCCCAACACTGCAGCACAAAACCGGTCATTGCACTCCCCAAAGATCCCACAAACATTCACTTATAGACTTTATATCATGTCTTTATGGCTAATAATTCAGTTCAGTTCATTTCTAAGCTGCAGGATTCTTCTCCCATGAAGTCCAGCGTGGGCCAGGCTTCTTGTTTTTGGCACAGAGGAAGTCTGGGAGAGTGAGACATGATGCGATTACCTATCTGTTGCAGACTCTCCAAAACAAACAGCTGGCAGAACACACCGATGCAGCAATTACATAAAAGGATCCAGTTTGACCCGTTGAATGGGCCGAGTGTGTCAGTGTGGTCAGTCCAAAGCAGCTCAGGAGACACACAGAAGGACAGCAGCCTCAATGAAGGAGGAAAGAAGAGAGAATGGATGCTCATTCTTCATCTTTCTTTCGTGAAGGACGCTACAATTACAGCAGCATGAGCTCCAAACTGCCGGATTAGCGAGAGGTTTACCACCAACACAGAGTGCCACTTTGTGCCTGCCAGGTTTCTGACGGTGCGTAATGTCCAACTCTCCGTATCTGATGTGGACAACACGCCAAATGCTAAACCCAATTACAGGTTTCAGGTCGGGACGATCCAAAAACCTGATGCTAATCTATGTGAATCATGCAAACACGCTATAACACACGCGATTATCAGCGTTCTGCACAAACAGAAAATATTCATCACCGGCCTGACAAAAACCCATTTACAACAGGAAAATAAACGAGCAGCCACAGAACACGAGATTCAAAACGAGGAAAAAAAAAAAAGGAGTGTTCCACGAGTGGCTCATAAATGCGGCTCCACATGTAAACGGCTTCAGATTCAGATGCTTAGTTTCCAAATCCGGTGTGGAACAGAGCCACTGCCGACAGCAGCTCAAATGAATGGGTTAGAGTTTGTCTGGCATGGTGAGCTGGATGGAGGGTTGTTGGTTCAAACCCCAGGTTAAAGAGGGAAATGCATGCAAACACAGGGCTACAGTCACAATTATATAGCATCGGCTCTCTTTAACAGCCCTGCCGCAGGAAATATTGGCCTTTTCATTAAGGCTTTAACAAGCAAACCCGTTGCTCGTGTGAAGTCATTTATGAACATTTTGACCTGGTTTAAAGCCCATTGTTCTCCTCTAAATGAACTGGTTTTAAAGGCTTTTTATATAATCTCAGTAACACATTTTCAGGTGATTTTTGAACCAAACTGGCTAGAAATACACTGACTAAATTCCCATCTACTCACCACTAACTCGACATGAGCTGGATTTTTGTTTCTGTATAAACAGAAAGAGCAAATTGGCAAAAAAAAAAAAAAAAAAAAAAAAAGACGACCAAGTGTTAATGAATTTCCCCTGAAATATTTTTATTATGTACGTCAGGCGAAATCAGTTGAAATAAAGTTTGGGGATTTAGAACAAAAATGGCTTTTGTCTTTATTTTATCTTCATTTTCCAAACATTCTTTACCAAAGAAGCAGAAGAAACTGAAAAATACCCAAAGTAGAAAGATTGTTAGAAAGAGTTCACATTTTTAAGATGTAAACAGGGGTGGAGCTACAGGTGGGCAACAGCCCCCCCGCTGTACAGCCTCCCCCTCAGCTGCCCCCACCATTTTTATGTCTTTAAAATACGCTTTAAACTATCCTAAAGCCGGGTGGACACTGTGCGGCTTTTTGACTTTTTTGAGTCGATTTTCCCCTCGTGCGAGAGAATAATTGAGATCAGAATGAGTTTTCATTGTGCCTCGTGTAGTATACAGGGGTAACGAGGGGTGATTAACAACTCACAACCAGCTCCCAATCAGCAACCGTGCACCTGCACAAATTTCAAGCGTCTTTGATATTTTGCTCGTTCCTCAAGTCAGGAGGGTCTTGCACTGTTGAAGCAGTAGCTCTGCAACCCAAAACCACCATGGCTCACCAGCTATTTCCCCATTAACACAAAACTTGTGTTTTAATTGATTACGTTTTCTTCGCACACAATGACGAGGATTGTCAAGAAAACATGTTTGTCAAATTACACTATCACAAAACATTGACATACCTCCTTTCTCTTGCCTTCCTCCTCCAACCCCTGTGTCCCGAGGGACAACAGACGTCAATGACAACTAGGGATGAGCCGTATACTCGTTTCAGACGAGTATACGGTATAGAAAAAGCATTTTTGACGAGTACCAGCATGAAACGTGTAAAACTCGTAAATATCTGTAATCGTGCTGAAGGAAAATCCTCATTGGGTATCGGACTGTCTTCACTCTCTGTGATTGGCCAGTCAAATAGAGTGCCGCCCCTCCCTACACACAAAACTCTGCAGCCGGGAGCTCACAGCTCAGTCTGCATCCGGTCCATCCACGCACACACACAGACAGTAACGGACCTCTCTGTGCTTGCTTCACTGTTCATGTTTCTTCAGTACTCCCTATGTTTTCTTCAGTTTGCTTCTTTTTAAAGTTACTTTAAAGTTATTTGAAGTTACTTTTTTCGTAACGTACGTGGTGCATTTGACAAGACAGAGCTGAAAATGGCTCGTGCTGCGTCAGTCACTGCCTCCGCTCCGGTCAGGTTTTTTTTACTCTCTCCCTCCCTCTTTCCTATTCACTCTCTCTCTTTCTTTCTTTACATTTTTGAATCACAATTGTCTATTTTTTGCTCATTTTAAATATATTTTAATCATTTTCTAAATTATTTTTTCTATTTTACATGTTTAGTTTTTGTGAAGCGCCTCGTGATTTTTATCTTGAGCGGCGCTATAGAAAAGATCTTTTCTTCTCTCTCTCTTAATTCATGCACTTAAATATTAATGTTCTATTGAAAAACTTGTTCTGTAATAGTTCCTTTACTATTGTGATCAAAAACATTTAATCTCAACTCTGAGGCTGCTCTGTAAATAGTTTTCAAATAAACAACACACATAGCAACTTCTGATCAGACTTAAAATAACGTATTGATGTAAACCACACCCACTTCAGGTTAAACTACACCCACTTCCAGGTTAGGCCACGCCCACTCCGAGTACAGCTACAGATAATTTAGATGGTTGAACAGATACAGATACAGATACAGGTGTACTCGCTCATCCCTAATGACAACACAATAAAAAGTCCAATGTGCAAAAACTGCTAATTTTAGCATATCTTTAGGTCCAACGTGTTGCTACCATACGGTGTGAGCAGCAAGGTCGCATCCGAAAACTGGGTCGTACAGTGTGAGCACATGACTCATGAGGAAGTCGTACAATTTGAGACGGAGCTGAATACCACGAGTAAAAAGTTGCACAGTGTCCGCCCGGTTTAAGAGGTGTTTCCAAAATTAGTCCTGTACAGTAATTCATGTTCTTTTACAAAATTTGTGTTTTGTATTTATTTTTATCTCAAACATTTGTTTTTTCTTATTTTTACCAAAATATGTCTTTTTTCTTTCTTAGAAGAAATGATGAAACAATAAATAGATCTAAAGCGTTTGGTGGATTTTTTCCCATTTACACCCAGGAGTTTTTCTCAAGCGTTGCCACCGTGACAAGACCTTTCACACCTTCCGTGCTGTAAAACGTTCTAATCCAATACTGACATTTGAGGCTAACACCGTTCAGATCTAGATTTAGATTAAAATGAATCAGCAATCTTTCCTTTTAAGCAAGGGTGCTTGTTTTTTTTCCAAGACAAGGGCCAAAATCATCAAGTTAGAAAACCTTGCGAGCCACAAAAATGGGATTTTACTATTTTGAATATTTTCTTTTTGGTAAATAATTTCAGTCATGCTACTTAATATTGGTATCATTTAATTAATGGGCTGATCGTAAAAGTGTTGAGGAAAGATCAATCTACAGCAGGGGTGTGAAACTCAAATTCACACTGGGCCAAAATGAAACTCTGGGACGAAGTCGGGCCAAACTAAATATTTTTTGAAAAAGTGACGGCAAATTTGCACATTTTCTTTATCGACATATATGCAATTTTGAACATTTTAATTTGGAAGCAAACTTATTTTTGCATTAACACTGAATGTGGAATAACCAAATTACACACGAGCAAGTGAATTTTAAATAAAACACATCAGTGGTATTCATTACTTGTGGTATATTCAGCATTTTTAACATCTATTCAGGATTTATGTTTTCTCGTTTATTCATTTTTCTTATTTTTTATTCTCCTTTTTGTCTACTGTAATAAGTGTCATCGCTGCTGTGACGTTTAGCTTTCCCCACTGAGAAACAATAAAGGGATTTTCTATTCTATTCATCTATCAGGTGGTAGAGCGGGTTGCCTCATGATCGGAGGGTCATGTGTTCGACTCCAGCTCCCGCCAGGGATATCCTGCTGTTGTGTCCTTGGGCAAGACACTTCACCCAACTTGTCTGTGTTAGTGGTGGTCAGAGGGGCCGACGGCGCCAAATGGCAGCCTCGAATCTGTCAGACCTCCCCAGGGCGGCTGTGGCTACAAGTAGCTTACCATCACTAGCAGTGTGTGAATGTGAGAGTGTGTGAAAGCGTCTTTGGGTGTCTAGAAAAGCGCTATATAAGTTCAATGCATTATTATTATTATTATTATTATCTGCAGCCTTTCCACTTCCTGTTTACTGTAGGTTAAATCTTTTCTCACGGGCCAACAACAAAATAAAAATATCATTTAATCTTAAATGAAAATGCAACATCTCACCTGTTAACTTTCATGTTTTGGAGCAGAAAAAGAGCATAAAACCAACATATTTAAAGCTCAGTTTGCTCCACTGGTTTACTGTGATGCTCACCTGTTCCAGCCAGATACCTGCATCATGGGGTTGATCTGAGCTGAGGAGGAGACTCCTGTTGTTTTGTTCATCTTCATCATAATAATGACAACATTAGATGACAACAGGTGCTCACATAGGTTTGTGCTGCTGAACATGTCAGAGCAGCTTGACCACGTTGTTGTGTGTCGGGGAGAAAAATAAAAACTACAGCAGCCACAGATGCTGATTTGAGCGTGTCGCTGCTCGCTGGAGTTATATCAGCTCTGTCTGGAAGTTAGTTGGAAAACTTTCTCTTTCAGTCGTGAACACCTTACTGAGTGGTTAAAATCTCCGTTTCTGGGCTTCAACGTTGGCCAATAGCTGAGTGAACTCGGCGCTGAGTGAGAGGAGTGTTTAGTTTGTCCGAGACAGCGAGCTGCAGACACCCGCAGCAGACGCTGGAAAAAACACAAAGGAGGGGGTGCTTTGACTCCGTGCTAACGCCGCAAATCATCATGGGAGTTGAAGTCTTTGCGGTAAAATCGGCCAGAGGGTCAGTTTTAATATATGTTTGATATTTATCTTGCGGGCCACAAAAAAATGGCCTTGTGTCTGACACATGTGATCTACAGTAACAGCCTGGTTGTTAGACAACAAATGACAGAAACCCAATGGCCCCTGGGCTGCGTTTTGGACACGCCTGGTTAACAGCATGAAATGTCAACCCCTTAAAATATGGCACAATCTGAAAGAAGCTGCTTAGATCTTTTCAAGTTCTATTCATCCAGAGAAGACAAAGCTCTGCTGGAAATTAGGGAATGCAACCATTTGCGCTCACAAACCATCTAGCTAATGGCCCAGGTGAGGCGTTCAAGCAAACTAAACCTCCAAAAGTACTGATGCAAGCTGCAGAAGAAATGCTTCCACTTTCCTAGATGTCTAATGCTTCTTCTTAATCCACACAAATGATAAACCTTGTAGTAGGAGCTTGTATTTGATTTACCACCAAGGTCTGTTCACGTTACATATTTTCAACATATTTTATCATCTCTCAAAGGTGGTTTTAGTTTGTTAAATTCTGTCCTTGTGGGAAATAACCATTTTTAAAACTTTGATTTGGACAAAACCAAAAAAACAGAGCTCTGAGGTGATGATTAGCCTGTCAGCTGTTGGTTTATAGCCTGTCGGTTCTGGCAAGCCGACCCCAGTAAAACAGTAATTTGAATGGGCTTGCTGTTCCTAGAATGTGTGGAGAATTTGGAAAACATTATCAGAAATGTTTCAATGAGTACAAAATCACACGCGACCGTCAAAGCCGTGCTCTTTATGATGCTTTAGTCTTTGAACCGGATTAAGGATTACCAGGTTGTGTTCACTCAGCAGTGATATTAATCTGCTGGTTTTACAAGAGAACTGCTATAATCTAAGCTCAAATGAGGCTCGGGGAGGTCGCCGGGCCCCAGGTCGGTAACTTTCCAAGCTTGGCTCGGTGCTCGGACTGCAGTGCGAGGAATGCGGCGGTTGTTTTAACATTACAATGACTTGGCAGGACTCAGCTGTGGCCCACCACTAAGTCACAGAAACCGTCAGACAGGCCTGCGGGGTGCCTGGACGTTGCCCTGCACAGAATGCAGACAACCTGAAATGTGGAATAAGATATGTTTGACATTGTCCCTGAGAACAGTTTCTGTTTAAATAAAACCCAAAACGCTCAACGGGACATCCTGGTTCGTGTTACTTTGGGGCAACAAATCACAGTAATGCAAGGAGGAAATTCATGCACTTGCTCTTGTGCGTCACATGAAGCTACAAAAACACACAGACACCCAGGATACTTAGAGAACACTGTGTTTGACAGTGAGTGCTCCAACTGGAAGCTTTTATTACTGTCTAATCGACCAAATGGGATTTAACCATGTTCAAAATATTTGATCATGATGACCATCCATCCATTTTCTAAACCCGCTTATCCACTCGGGGTCACGTGGGGCTGGTTCCTGTCTCCAGCAGTCTCCAGGCAAGCAGGTGTGTCTCTGGGTTGCCAACACAAAACCAAGCTTGCACTCACTCACACCTAAGGACAATTTTGAGAGACCAATGGACTTGACAGTGATGTTTTGGGACTGGAGGAAGCCGGAGCACCCAAGAGAACCCACGCATGCACAGGGAGAACATGCGCACTCCTTGCAGAAAGACGCCAGGTCAGGATTTCAATAGGACTTTCTCGCAGCAAGGCAACAAAAATGACCACTGCACCTCTGTGCAGCCTGTTTTTAAATTTAAAAATAAATACATTTAAATAAAGAAGTAAAATCATTTTTAATAATGTGACTTGGGGCTGTACAACTGGCTGTGCCTGAGAACCTACACCGTCAGTGATGGATGCTTTCCAGGCTGGGCTGTGACACGAGTGTCACCACAGGTTCCTAAGGGTTAATTTTTAAAGAAATGGGTTCATATGTGATCCAAGCTTTCATTGTAGTAATAATTACTACCACCTGGTTTAGGTCATGTTTGCATGGCATGGCTTGTAAAGATCAACTTTCCTCCTATTTTTGATGCGTTTGCAGCGGTCTCGAAATGCTTTGTCAGTTTTAACCTGGGGAAGAAAGATCAGGTGCTCCAGTTTGAGGATGCAGAAGTCAGCTGGAGGAGAAAATGGAAGAACATGGCAGGATTTGGAGTCTTATTTCCAGATAGTCGGACATCTCGCCTCTGATTGGCTGACAGCAACGCAACTCTACCACTGACTCCTGACACTGAATGTGTTAGTGCATGAATAATGGAAAGTCCTTTGACTGCCTAGAAAAGCCTAATCCATATTTATTTATTATCATAACACAACCCTGAAGGAGTTTTGCCTTGTTGTGGAGTTGCTAATGCTAAGGGTTAGCTTCTACCAGTTGAGATATTCTCTGGTCTCTCCTGGACACTAAATCATCAGCGTTCCCGTTGTGAGCCAAGAGCTGCAGCGTTAGATCAGTGCAGCATTGGCAACTTAAATGTACTGATTGTTAACAGTGACTCATCCTGATTCTTTCCTTTGAAAGGGGCAAAACTGCAACCCCAGCTGCTGAGAATGAAAATCGTTTCTATGTAACCCTCCTTCCAACATGATAGAAACATTAGATTGTTTAGTGATTATTTACTATAGTTTTATTTCTCATTTTACATGATTATATTTTAGTGCTTGCTTTGCATGTTTTATGATTATATTTTAGCATTGTTTCATTATTTAATATGATTATTTTAGTGTCTATATGATTTTATTTATTACTTATTTTCTTACTTTTGTCAGTTATATTAGGTCTTTTATTTTCATATTTTAACTCATTTTAATCCAGTGTTTTCTCTGTAGGGGCCCTCTGCCCCGGGGGCGGTGGTGGACTGTTGCTTCCTGGGCGCTTTACAGGTAGTGTTTCAGTGGAGGTGGGGGTCTATGCTCCCCTCCTCTGAGCGCCCTGATTTAGTGTGGAAGACCTGATGCTGCTGGGGCAGACGGCTCCTTCTGTGTGTGTGTGTGTGTGTGTGTGTGTGTGTGTGTGTGTGTGTGTGTGTGTGTGTGTGTGTGTGTGTGTGTGTGTGTGTGTGTGTGTGTGTGTGTAAACGTTTTTAAACTGTTATGGGAATTTGGGGTCATTTTGTAAAGCACTTTGAGTAGCACTTTGCTTGAAAAGCGCTTTATAAATAAAATAAAATGTGATTAATTGATTGATTGATTGATTGACTTCGCTGTAGAATTCTTACAAATTACTTCAATAAATAAGGCAGTTTGCAGGACATTCTGCAGATGCCATCACTGCCCAGTGCAGAGAGAATGAGAAACATGCGGCCTAACAGGCCAGCACTCATTTTTCTGAAACTGTTTGCTTTGCAGTGTTGTGAAAAGCTTCTCTTTATGAGCACTCGGACTGAAGATGATACACGTTTTATACGCAACTTTGGTTGTTTGTTTAGCCTCCTTATAGACCCCCACCCCCCACCGTCTTCACCGTCTATTGCTCGCCAGCTGCAACACAAGCCTGTTTTCCCTCAAGTAAAAGATGTTCAGGGGTCCAATTTTCAGATTCTGTGAAGGAGAAAAAAAAGTAATTCAACTTAAAAAAAGTTTGCCTCTTTCCTTTCATTTTCTTTTCACCATGATTTTGAAATGAGCGTGTCTGTTACAAAATACCAGGCTGATGAATGATTGCTGGAACCCTAATGAGTAAAACATAAACTCTCATTCTTGCAGGCGTGATGACTAACAAAAGTAAAGCTGAAAGAAACTAAACAGCAGAATGTGTTTCAAAACCCCTCTTTGAGCCATTACTGCCCCAGAGCATTAGATATGCCTTGTCTACAAAAAAGTGTTGACACAGCTTACTTTAGATGCACAGACAGAAGAGAGAGAAATCACATCTGAGATAGGAAAACCAACAACCAGTTTTAATGGTGAAATTTATTTCAAAGGAGCAAAAGTTGAGCCAGATCGATTACAAAATAAGGTCACTTTGCACAGTTGTCCATAAATACTGACGTTTCCCCTCTAGATGTGTCACATAAACTTGATTTGGAAATTAATGTCAGACTTGGGACTGTGGGTCTGTGTGCTGAGATCAGCAAATTGTGTAATATTGTTAAATACGATGTGACTCAGCCAAAAATCATGCAACAGACAAGGTAAATCTTTTTGGTGTTGTGTAAATATAGTAGTACTGTGCAAAAGTTTTAAAGCACTGCTGAAGTAGATGTTTTCCTGTAAATGAGCAAGAATGTAGAAGAGATTTAAAACAAAATTCAATTCAGTTCAATTCAATTTTATTTGTAGAGCACCTTCCACAACTTCATCAGAAGCTCAAGGTGCTGAACAGCATCACCATAAAACATTCCCAGTACCTGGGCATAAAAGCAAGATAAAAATATAAAATCATAAAATATCAAGCAAACAATATTACAAATACAGAGAGATTACGGAAAAAGACTAATCCATTAAAAACAAATGGTGGACAAAACAAGATCAAGCATCCTGATCAAAAAGAATTAAAACCATAATGTTAGGGCAATTCAAAGAACCCTAGCGCTGAAAAGCAATCAAATAAAAATGAGTCTTTAGACGAGACTTAAAGACTGGAAGGGACGGTGCCTGCCTAATGCTTATTGGCAATTCATTCCACAGCCAAAACAGAAAATGCACGATAACCCCTCGATCGATATCTCGACCGGGGGACCACCAGAAGTTCCTGCTCGGCTGAGCGAAGAGACCGAGATGGAGCATACCTGTGCAAAAGTGCAGTAATGTAAGATGGGGCACTGCCCTGGAGGGCTTTATAAACGAAAGTTAAGATTTTAAATTTAGCTCGGAATTGCACCGGGAGCCAGTGCAGAGCATCCAGCACTGGTGTAATGCGATCTCTTTAGACTTTTCCTTGGGTCCAATTCTTGCATCTGACAGCAGTATGAAGTTATAATGCTCATTCAAAAAGAAACTGGACAAGCTGAAGACAACAAAAGTGTCAGGCCTGAAAAACTTATCTGTAGGAGATAAACAGTACGTTAATGTCAAAGAAATATGAGATGAGATCACTGGAAAAGATAAATGCTTTCTTTAAAAGGAGTGAATTACTCGTTTATTCAGTACATTTGCAGTGGGTTCTAGTAGGAATGAATGCCTTGTAAGTTGTTCAAGGGAAACTAAACATACTGGCGCACCATTTCTTGGATCTAAAAGTTGCCTACATCACAGCTCAGCTTCAGACGGCAGATTTTGGAGACTTATTTCCTTATGTTTGGATATCTTGCCCCGGATTGGATAATGCAACTCTACCACTGACTTGCAACAAGGATGTTTATTCTTCACAAATAACACAAGGCTGGAGGACCTTCTGCTGTGTGGTGGAGTTGCTAATGCTAAGGGATAGTTTAAACTAGCTGAGATGTTGTCTGCAGATTCCCGAACGTTAAAACAACAACAGCCTTTATTGTTATGAGTCCATGAATGTTAACTGACAGTGTGACATAGATCTGTCAGGGTGTTTTAATGCTAGAGTTTCACCATCTATAAGAATCTATTTTTCATGTTCAGCCTGCATGAAAAACTCAGAGTGACCCGTTCTAAACAGAAAAAAACATTTAAATAATGTTTTTTTAGTCAACCACACCATTAAAGGAAAAAACAAATGGTCCAAGACTTTAACACAGAACTGAAAATATTCTTTTATATATATATATCCATCCATCCATTTTCTGAACCCGCTTGTCCACGCAGGGTCGTGCGGGGGGGGGGGGGGGGGGGGGGGGGGGCTGGTGCCTACCTCCAGCGGTCAATGGGCAATCAGGTGGGGTACACCCTGGACAGAGAGCCAGTCCATCACAGGGCAACACAGAGACACACAGGACAAACAATCATGCACACACACAAACACCTAAGGACAATTTAGACAGACCAATCAACCTAACAGTCATGTTTTTGGACTGTGGGAGGAAGCCGAAGTACCCGGAGAGAACCCACGCATGCACAGGGAGAACATGCCAACTCCATGTAGAAAGATCCCAGGCCGGGAAGCGAACCCAGGACCTTCTTGCTACAAGGCAACAGCTCTAACCACTGCGCAGCCCTATATATATGTGTATGTATATATATATATATATATATATATATATATAAATAAAAATGCCAAAAGAAGAAACAAATCATGGTCAGAATAAAACAAAACATCATTTGTTAAGTCAGCCATGATAACAACACTGTTGAATCAGCAGTTTTAAATTTTCAACCTGTTGTTTGAACCTTTTCTGCCCGGTTTCTAACTGTATCGCTACCGGCTTTGCTTCCTGTTCAGCTGCTTCAAGCTGAAAATGAGCCATTCATGCTCAAATGTATGTACATGCAGAAGGGGGAGGGGCGGTTGGAGGTTAGTTTGGTGATTAGATCAAGATCCAGTCATTTCAATGTGACGTTGAAAATGAAGGTTGAACCCTGTGGAGCTTGAAGCTCCATCAGCGTCCAGCGCGAATGAAAGTGTGTGCAACTGGTCAGCCTTTGTTGTGGGTGCAGTCATGAATGCCGATAGGTTAAAGGACATGGATATTTTTCAAATAACTGAAACATTTAGCTAACCGATTTATATTAAACAATTACATTTAACATTTAAATTTAGATGAAACATTTAGATTTAACCTTTGAATTTATATTCAACATTTTGCTCTTACATTTTGGTTTAGAGGGCTGCACAGTGGCGCAGTGGTTAGCCCTGTTTCCTTGCATCAAGAAGGTCCTGGGTTCACGTCTCGGCCTGGGATCCTTCTGCATGGGTTCTCTCCAGGTAGTCCGGCTTCTGTGTGTGTGTGTGTGTGTGTGTGTGTGTGTGTGTGTGTGTGTGTGTGTGTGTGTGTGTGTGTGTGTGTGTGTGTGTTTGGTTCTTTGTCTTGTGTGTCTCTGTGTTGCCCTGCGATGGACTGGCAACCCGTTATGGGTGTACTCCGCCTGTTACGCCTGCAACCCTGCGTGCGTAAGCACAGAACATGCATGGGTTTAGGTTTAAATTTAACATTTAAAGTTAACTTTCACATTTAGATTTAATGTTTAGATTTAGATTTATCATTTAAATTTAACTTTTGCATTTCAATTTAGATTTGACAGTTAGCTCAGATTCAACATGTAAAATTAACTCTTGAATTTATATTTAACACTTTAAGTGTAAAATTTAGATTTAACATTTAAATCTGAGGATTTTAGGGTTCTGGTATCAGGCACCCAGTTGAGGTGGCTCTGGCATCTAGTTAATATGCCTCCTGGACGCCTCCCTGGTGTGGTTTTCTGGGTGTGTTCAACCAGGACGAGAGCTAAAGGAAGTCCCAGAACACGGTGTTTCTCAGCTGGTCTGAGATTAAAATATAACATTTAAATTTAGTTTTAACTTTTACCTCTTTCATTTAGGTTTAGTTTTAACATTTAGATTTAAAGTTTGAGTTCATATATAACATTTGAATTTTGAATTAACTATTGTATTTGAATTAAACATCTGGATTCAGATTCAATATTTAGTTTTTGACTTTAACATTTAGATCAGCGGAAATGAAGTCAAATGTAAACCTACTGGGTTTTTTTAGCCAGGTGCCACTTCAAATGTGATGAAAGTTTGCTAAATGTTGGAAATAAAAGCTAAATACCCAAAAATCTGGGTATTATTTAGGGTACTCATTGACATGTGAGCTGCGGATGTGCTGTTGCTCACATCCACGGGAGATGATTCTGTCCAACTACTTACATTTATAGTTCTGACTTGGCTTGCTGGAAATGTCAGCTGAGACATAAAAAACAGTATCAGCTCGATAGAGCAACCTCCTGCAGGGAGAGCAAAGAAAATAACCTGTATGCTATCGTGCGGATAGCTTTTGCACTGAGACACACGTTTCTATTGTTTTTCACACAGGTCTGCACATCTACAGGCTGTACTGTGCATGTGGTGCTCCTGTACTTTATAGTAAACACATGGCACATCCGTTACCCTGTAACAGACACCAACCATTGTTCAAATCAGCTGCCCACATAATGGAGAGTATGCCAGAAGGGATCTTCTGTTGGACTGTGATCTTCTTCTTGCTTCCTCTGAAGCCCAGTTGATGGTAAAATGACCCCACACAGGTATTTAAACAGGGGGAGATACTTCACTTAAGTCACCAGAAATACAGCAAGGAGAGCATGTTTGTGTGTGTTTATGTGACAGAAGCAGTGGAGCATATATGAGCAGATGGAGGCAGAAAAGCTGAGAACTCTAATAATGAAAGTGTCCTTTGTTCTCGTCTCTGTGCTTGATGCCAACAGAGGAAAGAGGCATTACTGTGCTGAGATTATTCTTCTGGTTTCTCTCCTTCTAAAACTATTTCATCCTGCTGCATGAGATTCAAACAAAACCATCCAAATAGAGAAACAAAGGCAGAAAAAAGCCTTGCTGACAAGACCCATAATCACCATCTTCTACACACGACTTAAATAGGAACCAGATGCCGATCATGTATAGTACAATAACGGCAGGATCGCTGTGCAGAAAGTACAGAAAACTCCTCCTCTTTCCATCATGGCAGCAAGTCAGAAACATTTTAACAAAGCTTTCTTCTTGGAGACTGGACCTGCATCCGAGCTCAAACTGGGTTTAACCTGGAAGGTTGGAAACTTCCAGGGAACACTCATTGCCTTGGATTAGTAAGTTTAGTGACAGGATGTTTATGAAAGTCAATGTTTTGGAATTTTCTCGAGAAATTTTTTTTAATGGGACGGTCTTCTTGCTCGTATTTTCCAACTTGAAGCAGACTTTGTGCTGCAGAAGAATGAGAGTTTTCGGAGGTGATGATGTTCAAAATGATGATCGTTAAATATCTAAGGTTTTTAAGTAAAACGTAGAAGTTTGGAGATGTGTCTTTAATCAAGCTGTGCATAAACAAAGTCAATTAATTAAAGAAAAAAAAAACCTAAAACTTCATGATATGGCTCCTAAATGTGGCTATGCAAGCTACTGAATCATGTAATAGTCTTATTTCTCCACAAACATGTCTGCATTTTGCTTTTATTTGACAAACCTATCATTATATATAGTTGTCAAGCCAAAATGTGATGGAAAGGGAAAAATACTGTGTTCTCACGATGAGCTGCAAGCCTTAACAGATATAAAACAAAGGGGATTTTTTCTACTTTATAAAACAATAATTTATTTTAAGAGGAATAATTGGGATTTGTAAATCAAATAGAGGAACTCTGGCTTTTCTTGACCTGCATTAGATGCTCTTGTTGTTACCGGGGGGGGGGGGGGGGACTCTGGCTGCCAAAAATGGGGCCAATGTGGAAGTGATAAAAACTGCAGTTCCCCCCTCATCCACTAGGAGCTGGCTCCAGTAAGGAGCAAGTTTCCGTTGACACCCATTTTAAAAATGTCAACTTCATAGCAGAAATAGACATGTTTAAATCCTGGCTCAAGAAACCATTTCACGTTTAGTATGGCAAGTTTCCAGTCATGACAACTCTGAGGTAGGTGAAATAGTTTTAACTCAGCATTTAGATGCAATTAAAGCTTTAAATTATGAAAAGTTAGGGACGTGTCCTCTTGATTGACAGGTAGCAGGTAGGCTTGCTTCCTCCAGGGAAGGCGTCTGCCTTGATCTCACGTTAAAAGTGTTACAGCCTGAAAGGCTAGCAGAGCCACTCAGTGGTGGTTTTCTAGCTAAAAGTGTTCACCATGCTCCATTAGCTTTGGCTAGCTCATGGTTAGCTCAATTAGCGTTTAGCTACATTGATTCAGAATTTGCACTCACAGCCCCACTCTCAGATCAACCTCTTTGCCTTTTTTGTATTTTCTGGGAGTGACAATGCACATGACGTGGCCAAGATGGCGAAGGTGGGAACCGCCCAATGGGGTTCAATTCAGCTCTTTGGAAACCTACTGGTGATGGCGTAGACAGTGTGTCCACCTTAAATACACTGTCTATTAATTTCTAATGTCTATTGACTTTAATTACAGGCATTAACGAGGGAGCAACATTTTAAATGATTTATCTGTATATTTTCCTGACACACCTGCCCTCTTTTTGTGATAATAAAGCCAATGACAGCTTTCTGATCCGTTTCATTTCTTGAGCTGCAAATGTCGCCAGCATTAGGGAGATGGTAAATTCATTTAAGTTCATTAAATGTTTCAAACAGTGCAAGTCTTGGCAACTTTTAGGTATGGCAGTAATTTACATAAACATAGGTGTGTTTCCCTCTGAATACATGCATAATTTCTCATTTAAACGTAACCAAATAGCGTCAGTGCAGAAAGATGCTGTTTGGTTCTCATCACACAGTGAATCTGAAATGTTACTCAGGGATGGCTTTGTGGACACAAATCCCTAATGTCCACCCACAAAAGATGGCCAGTGCTTTTTGTGAGTTTGGGCCTCATCTATAAAAAATAAGCTGGGGAGGTCCTTTCTGAAAATACAAAAAAATAAAAAATTAATTAAAATAAAAAACACACAACTACCAAACTGAAACAGAATAAATCCTGTTTGGGGATTTGTTAGATGCACTGGGACAGTGGCAACACTCACAAATGACATGGGTACATGAGGACAAATGACATGGTCATTATCCCAACAGACAAACAAACAGAAAGTCACAAACTCCAAGTCCAACAAGAGCCGTCTTGCCTCACACCAAGGGCTTGTGTGTTTCGGGCCTTTGGGTCTGCTTGTTAATGCTGTGTACAGTACGCAGCTCTGTGTGTGCTCAGGGATGCAGCCAAATTACTTCACCGCAGCAGAGTAGATTGTGGCGCCAACAACTATACTGCTGGCCTTGGTCCACTGTTTTCTACCCCCTCTTTTTCCTCTGCAGGCATGCTGATGCATAATTTGACACTGAACTCTGTACAGTAAACTGAATCAGCTGCTAAGCATGCTGCTTGTATCTTTGTTTTCACACTAGACCTGAGAGACTCGTTGCGTTGCAATAAAACATTTGATAATGGACCCAAAGTCAGAGAGCTTCTGTGGTAAATGTTCCTTAAAGCTGCTGCCTGTTTGCTGTATCATTTATCTTAATCTTCTTTGCGCCATTTACATAGTTACAGTCCACAAGGGTCCATTACACCGCAGCAATAACATCAGGAACTATGTCGTACACAAGTATTTTCCACAGTGTGAGTTAGCTAGGCAGATAACAGTGCTGAAAGTGGAGCCTTATAATACAAACTAACTAAAAGATAACCAGTTTTATTATGTTTGATGGGTTAACACTAGATTAGCTATGTAGCTATAGCACACGCATGGTTTTTAAGTTGGCAGTAACACCATGCAACACGATCACGGAAACAGGTAGTGGTACAGACGGGCCGGTTCCACCTCTTCAGTGGAATTTGTGTTGAGACCTTGCATGCAGTCCAATAATTCAATCAGTTTTACAAAATATTCAGATGAAGTTTTTAGCTAAAGCTCACCTACAACACAAACTCAGGAGTGGGCAACAGGGGAACTTGCAAGAGGAGATGCAAATGGAGAATTTACTGGAAGCCTTTTAGGCATTAGCAGTCACTGTTGGGGGCTTGAGAACAACATCCTTTCAGTAGATTTAAGTAACGTGTATTTTTTATTCAAGCATGCACATTTAAATATGATTAAACCAAACCTGACATATAAACAATAAGCTCCCTTCTTGTCCTTGAGAAACCGGTTTGGACCGAATAATCAACTCCTCGCTCACCACCAGTCCACCCAGAGGGAGTAGCCAACCACAGACTCTTTCTAAATCGGCCTTTAATTTCAATGCTTTTCATTGTCTTGAGAACATGCCGTTATGCACCGGTGACAATTTTGAAAATAAAACCTTCAGCGTGGAATAATTGTCATAGTTATACATTAAACATTTGCCTAAAATGTTGCTTTAGGGGCTTGAACAGTAGGGAACAGTCGATTAAATGTTAATGTAAGCGTACAAATACATTTTCATAATTAGTCAGTAGTTTTATCTGCTATCAGCTTCCTGTTGGATTAGTACTTTTTGCTTAGCAGTATAGAAAATAGGTAGGATCATAATATTTCAACAGCAGCTACGCCTTAAACTGTGTGCATTTTGTTGTGTTGTCTGTTATGATAGTAAAAAAGTGTCATTCTGTATTCAGGCTACCTCTCTTTGTGCAAGAGCTGTGCGTTTTCGACTTGGAGCAGTTGAAAAGGAAGCATAGCCAGAGCAGGGCTAGCTGTAGTAGCTAGCATACTAAGTAATTTTGCTGTGTATGCCCTTTGGATCCCCGATCTAGATCCCAGTGGCTTCTCTAAACTTTCAGTGGGGAAAAAGTCCGGAGAACTCCTCATTGACACTTTTAAAATGTTATTTCAAACTGTAGCTTTTTCCAGAATCATCTACTCTACTTTTAAAAGGTGCAGTATGTAAAAATTAAATAAGAACGGCATCCTGTGGTCAAATATGGTTACTGCATCCCATTTAATGCAAAAAATCACTTTATCACCGTGATTTTTTAAAATCACCGCTTCGTGTATTTTAAGGTAGGGAGCACTTACAACACAGGTAATACAGGTATTCAATTACATTCATTTTATTTATAAAGCAACAAATCACAAGAGTCGTCTCAAGGCACTTCACAAACTAAACATTCCAATACAGTTCAGTTCATTAAGCCAATATATTAAAAAAATGTCTATTTAAGCAACCTGGCAGGTTGCAGCAGGTCACTAACTAGTGTCAAAGTCTTTACAGCAATCTTCATACTAATCAAACATGTAGCGACAGTGGAGAGGAAAACTCCCTTTTAACAGGAAGAAACCTCCAGAGGATCTGGGCTCAGTATAAGCAGCCACTGGGGATGTAGAAGACAGCAGACACACACACAACATATGTACAAAGCAGTATTGCTATGGCTACATTGTAATTTCTTAGTAAATATTCGATTTAGTAAGAGATAAACGCAGTCTTTATTTTAGTGAATCTATAATAAATTCAACAGGTGAACTAATAGTAGCACATTCCACGTCAAAGAGAGTAAAATGTAATTATCAGAGAGGAAGAATGTTTAAGTGGTTAGCAGCAGTAGAGCTAGCCGAAGTTTTGGTTTTGTATTATGGTAGTTTTACCCATATTAGAGTAAAACAATAGATTTTGTGGTTTCTTAGGGGTGCAAGAAATAACGTCTGGGTTGCTACCGACTTGGTTCTTGTGAACTCTGGAGATTTTTGCCTGCTGGTACCAAATTACCAGGGATGGACTGGCCTATCTGGCATTCTGGCACTGTCCCGGTGGGCCGCGTAGCCAAGTGGACCACTTGCCCTGCTTGGGCTGTCCCAAACCAAGCCCCCGTCTCACATGCGGTTATAGAGACAAGTCCGTGAGCAGCACACACAACACCCCGTCCCTCCCCCCACATTTGGCGGGATAGACGAGTCGCAAGCAGCAACCTCCCCTGCCGAGGGCCGATGGTACATAAAAATGCCAGGGCCAAATTTTGGTCCCAATCCACCCCTGCAAACACTGACGCTGTTGAAGCGTTCGCTCGCTAGCGACTCACTGATCGTAATCAGTAACTAAGTTCCTCTTTTGTATTTTTGAAAGGAGAAAAACTGACAAACTCCCGGCCAGCTGTGAATGAAATCTTTGTCAATGTAACCTTCCTTCCAAAATGATTGAGACATTAGACTGTTCTGTGATTATTTCACTGTAGAATTGTTCTTTAAATGTAGTTTTTCCCATGGAAAACTTATTTAACTGCCCAAGAAGCCAAGCTAAAGCAGATTTATTCTTACGTCTCAACTGTTTCTGAAGTTGAGTCTCTTAACATGCATCAATCTACTATCTGCGACAGATCTTTTCAAAATTTTTTCGAGGTTTAACTGCTTTGGACAAGAAAAGGCAAATTAAAAGCAGGTTTGAGAAAACGATTGACATTTATAAATAGAAAAAAGTTTGGTTACCTTGCAGCTGGCAAATAATCTTTAGGACACGCAATGAACATCATTATGAAGAGCCGAGTCATCATTTAGAGACCACAAGAAACCAAACGGAACAAACCACAAGGAGAGGCTGAAAGATAACAGCACACACGAATGAAATTATTAAAGTGGTTTAAAGAAATCCCAGACCTTTGATGTTGGTTCAGTCAGACTGATATCGGCATACGTTTGGATTAATATGACTCAGCCGTCACACGGTGTTGCCTCTGGCGAATGTTGCTTCATAAAAAAAGCAAAAGGCAGGCTTCAATCCTCGGTAATTATCAGAAAGCATGTTTAATGTCTCAAAGGTGAATGTGGTGTTTAGCTTTTGGCAGAAATAGCAAAGCAAACTGGTTGTTTCATTTGAGCAGGTCCAAAAATTTTACTCCACTAAGCTTCTTCCTGTTTCCAGGTCGAGAGTCACCGCTGCCAAAAGCAGCAGAATCTCTACGGTGTTTGATTTTTTTTTACAACATGCCAGGTAGTGCAACTGGTTAACCTGTTGTGATTAAAGCATATGCTGTAATCACATTACTTATGTTTCATCACAGTTTAACCTATAGCTACCCCTGGATTAGTCATTGCACCCCATAGCACCCCCAAGTAAATATTAGATTTATTTTTTTACAATTAAATTTCAATTTAACGTGTGGATGTGATAATATTTAACATACAAAACGAAAATAATCAGTGAATTATCATATAGATAGTAAAAACTTAAACCAAAACAGGAAATTGATGTTAACCTTTGACCTCATTTTCCACCTGCAATCGAGTGAAAGGTAGAGCTGATGGTAAAATGGATCGGTTTTTGTTGCCCAAATTTCCACGGTTTCAGTCAGAAACGAATGAATCTTTGGAAGTGATCTCAGACCCACAAAAACCTACGGATCTGGATGAAGAGAGTCAACCCTCAACCGCCGCAGCAGTCCAGGGTCTTGCCGCTGGAAATGCTAACACTAACGTTAGCTAACCTTGCAACACTATAGACAGTTTTCTGTGTGGCTGTATGTGTTTATGATTTCATGGAAAAGTCAGCGATTGTTCATATGTTTATGATGTATATTAATGACTGTTTCAGGTGTTGTTGAGGTTTTGTGCACGCATGTGTGTCTGCTAGTGTTGAAGGTGTTTTAGAGAACAATAGGTAAGCATGAACACTTCCTTCATACAGTAGCACCCTCAATAAAAAGAGTAGCTCCTTCATGGCACCTGCAGAAAAACATTTCTGGAGCCACCACTGTGTCTCCCTACCTTCTCTGCAGGTGTTGGAATGGCTAGATCACTCCAAGTCTTCAGTGCACTCATTAAGACCTACACTTGACCAACTCCTCAAGGCTGGACCATCCATCCATTTTCCTTACCCGCTTCTCCACGCAGGGTAGTGGAGGGGCTGGTGCCTATCTCCAGCAGTCCTTGGGGTTATCAGTCCATCGCAGGTCGCTGGACCACTAAAGCAAGAAGTACGTTGAGCTACAATTACAGTTTTTTTCAGCTCCATCTTAATTTGTGCAAGTTGTCAAAGGGCACAGCTCATAACCCAATGCTCTGAGTCGACCTAAGCGCTCACCCTGTCGTGCAGTAGCAACAACTCTGACAAAAACATGCTAAAAATGTAGTTTTTAAGCAACAAGTTGGACCTTTGGATCTGCAAACCCAGAAAAGAGGAGACCCTTGTGCTGTAATCGATGTTCGTGGTCCTTGAGGCTTTCTGTAGCTGTAGGAGGACATGCAGGGATTAGGGGGGTTGGAGGTAGACGAGGAATGAATGGCATATAGGAATTTAACTGAGGTTTGGGATCCATTTTCATTTGACAAACACAGCAAACATGACAGTCCTTGCCATGGTGTGTGGAGAAAAGTGAGAAATGAAAAAGAGACAACACGTATAGACAAGGACATCGGAGGGCTGATTTCTTCGCATGCACTGTGAGAGGTTCTGGTATGTTTGGGCCGTGTGATGCCTCAGTGTGATACTCTAATGAGACGAGCAAGATTTCAAACATGTTTGATTTCGTTTGACTGCAAAATTTCCAATCAGGAGCTAGTCACGAATGGTTCATCGCTTCACATAATACCTTGTGTAACAGAATGAAATTACTGTTTTCCACCAAAAAGTCATTTTCCCCCTCTCCTCTGACACAGAACTAATCTGCATGAGATATGGCCTCAAAGTCGCATGCATTTGCTCTAAACTGTTTTCCTTTCCAGCCCAAGAGAAGAATGAAGAAAATGACTCTCTCTTTTTAATAAATCAAAGGACTCTATTTTTAATAAGTTAATCAAACAAAGTGTTAGTCAATAATAAGATGTGAACCAATTTGTGAAATCAAAATATTAATTACTTTATTATAATCCTATAGAATATATTAAGTAATATGACTTTAAATGTTTCCACTAGGACTGATCTCACGTAGCGTTAAGACATGACATATTGCTTTACTGATCCAATCAGAATCTGCCAGATCTGACGGAGGCGTGGTTTTGGTGGTGCTTGGTAAATCTGTCATCTTTTCATTCGACCACAAACCAAAACATCCGAAGTATAAAACTATGCCCACGCCATCTTTAACGCCAGTTCAAAGCGTTCTAGAGAAGTTGTCGGAGTGGCCAATCCGTAACTTTCCTCTTCAGCCGAAAGAACCAACGACAAGCTGGATAAAATCTGTTGATGTTCCAACTGCTGCAACGGTTCCTTTCAGAATAAAAGCTGAACCATCATGACCCAGGTTTGGGTCTCGCTAGATGCCAACAAAACCGTCGTGACCCGGAAGGATCTCAAAGACTGGTCTGGTCGGCAACCGCTGCTTTTCCTACCGGCTTCGGTTCCAGAGAGGGTCAAGCTGGACCTCGACATTCCTGATCTAACGGGGACTTCCACAAGGGAATGTAGGCCGACAGGATGGCGTCTTAATGTGTTTATGAATCTCCAAATCAAAGCTTAGCGTGAAGACATCACCTTCACTACAATCAGAACTAATCTTTTCTTCGGATTTGCTGGTTCTGAACAACATTCCACACTACACCATTCTCCGTCTCACTTCACCTTAGTTACACCATACATTTAGTGTTGAAGTAAGTCTAGTTAAATTTGTTTAGTAATACATTTTTAAACTTTTAAAACTTGACTCTCTTCTGTTGTCTCTCAGTCAATACGAAGTGTTACATAATCCCTGCAATAAAAAGTTCCAATCTTCTGGTTAAAAGTATCCAAAGGTCCATCAGATTGATTCTATATTCATTATGGAATCTCATGTCTTATGGGTCATAAATAACAAATAAATTAACTCATTACACTTGTAGGCTACCGATGCACAACACAAAACTCACATAATCATCACACATGTGACGTCTGGCTTACGTCTCTTCAGTGAAAGTCAAGTTTTGTATCTGCTTCTGAAATCCTAGAGTTAACCCCTTGCTTCTCTTCTCCAGGTACCTTGAGTGGGACTATGCCCCCTTTTTTCTTTCTCCAGGAACGTCCCTGTGATGTTCACGGAGAAACTGTGAGAACATCCAAGCATGAAGAGGCTAATAACATGTAAATCAGGCTGACAAAGAGGCTACCTGTTCAGCTACTGTTGGCTCAGAATTTTGGGTCAAAAAGGCAAAACTTTTTATTCCTTGTTGGATTTTTTTAATTTCTCATCAATAATATTTTCTATATGTAAAGTACAGTTGAGTAGCAATAGATTTAATACATTTAAGACTGACTGTAGATTTATCACTGACATTTTATTTATTTTTTTGCAGTTTAACATCAAACACAACCGCACACCTTGCAGAGGTGATTTTTTTAAATATGCACTAAACATCTTGGCTTGCTTGGAATTAATTCATAAATTAATTCTAATGAAAGTCAGTTGCCTACATTGTAATAAACCAGACAGAATGCCAATCTACTTCAGGATATCTTTAACTGTGAGCCAGACAAAAGCACAACCCAATAAAGAACTCAATGACTGCGTCTGGGCCAGATTATCAATAGTTCCCAAACTTTTTTTATCCTTTGACCCAAAACCTACCAGAGGCTTGGGATCTTGACTATAGGTGGTTGTACAGAAATGTGGTTAATGAGTCAGTTAAACCAAAATATCACAGAAATGCAAAAACAAACTTAACAGCCATTTCTGTTTTTAATGGATAGTTTTTATGGTGGTTGCAGACAGCAATTATTTCAGAGATATATGGCCTCTGTGAAGTTATGAGGGCTATAAACTGCTAACATTTATTTTTTTACAGTGTAACATAGCATTTCTTCACCGTGACTCTGGAAGGAAAAACAAACACCTTTTAAAAATGTTGCCTGTGTTTATGCTGAAAATAAATTTCAGTGATTTTGCAAACAAGACTGTTTCCTGCATATTAGATTAGTAAAATCAATGGCATAAAAATATCACACAACCCAAACTACTTGGGTCAGCTAATTAGGGTCCAATAGTTGGTATTCTCACACAAAAACTGAAAAACAAACAAAAATAAAAATGTTACTGAAAATGGAATTGGCTGTGCTTATATGGTAAAATGGTAATGGTATTTGTATAGCACCTTCTTAGGGTTCTGCAACCCCCCCCCCCCCCCCCCCCCCCCCAAGGTGCTTCACCACACAATCAGTCATTCACCCATTCACACGTTGGTGGGGATGAGCTACGATGTCGCAACAGCTGCCCCGGGGCGCACTGACAGAGGCGAGGCTGCCGTACACAGGTGCCAGCGGCCCCTCTGATCACCACCAGCAGGCTAGGCAGGTTTAGTGTCTTGCCCAAGGACACAACAGCAGAATGTTATCTAACAACAATTAACAATTGCGGAAAGGAAAAGCAAAAGTGATCTCATTTTGATGTATATTCACTATTTGTTGTTCATGTGTTGTTGTTGTTTTTTTAAATTTAAATTAAATGTCTTCTTTCTGTTTTAGGAGTTAACTTTAATGGAAAGCTTGGGCTGGGGTCGAATGGAAATGACGTCAATACAGTTTGTTATAAAACATACCATAATTTACGGACTATAAAGCGCACCACAATATAAGCTGCACCCAAAAAAAAAAAAAAAAAAAAAAAAGGTTTTCTACACATACACGCTGCACTTGAATACAAGCCGTGGCGCAGCAGCCACATGCAGGTCTCCGGCGCACGGCGCATTTGTGGCCATAACATAAGATAATTAGACAGAAAGACGCTACACGGAGGTTTTTCATTGTTGTTTTAGTTCAACAAAACAAATTTTAAACACGGGTGAACGTGCCTGCAAGTTTAGAAATGAAAACAGCACTGATAGCGTTCATATTTCTGGATGGTTATAAATTATAAACAGAACTGACACGTTATTACCGGTAAGTTGCGTGCATGTTTAGAAGAAAAGAACAGCGCTGGCACAGCATTAATAAGCCCTGGATGATTAGAAACTGCACACAAAACATGCCTGGTTAGTAAATAAAAGACACTTGCCTACCAGAAGAAGTCATTCGCTCTCATCTTCCTCTTGCGCACTAAAGCCATTAAAATCCTCTTCTTCAGTGTCGGAGTTGAACAGCCTCAGAAGAGCTTCGTCACATACCTTTTCTGTGGCGACGTCAGTGTCACTGTCCGTGTTGCTGTCATCATCCCCGGGTGAAGCTGGCTTGAATGAGTTCCTCCCGCTGCCGTCTCCAGCGCCGGACCATGGATTCATTCATGCCAAGCTTACATGCGGCAGCACTGTTTCCCTCCTTTACTGCCAGATCGATGGTCTTCAACGTAAATGCGGCATCATATGAACTCATATGTGTAGTTTCCATGATGAGGGGGTATGGATTTGAAAAAAATTATTTGTCGTGCCGGCTGCTTGCATGTGCTAAATTAAAATGAGCACTTTCTTCGATTTCCACTTTTGACTTCCACCTGTTTCACTTTCTGCTAAAGCGCCCCCTAGTGGCAGGTGAAGGAAAATCGTCAGTAAAGCCGCACCTCATTATAAGCCGCATGGTTCAAAGCGTGGGAAAAAAGTAGCAGCTTATAGTCAGGAAAATACAATACTTTTTATTTTTTTTATTTTTTTTAGAACTACACTTGTTTGTGACATTTTGACCACTTTTTCTAAGGAAAAATAAAGGTTTGTCCGATTATTCGATTAATCAGTCTATCACAGCAGATTATTGGATTATTAAAATAATGGATAGCTGGAGATCCTCTTAAAGGAAGTCGCGCAGAAGCACCCGTCCTAATCAGACGTTCAAACCGTCTTACTCCCAACCCACACTGGAGGCAGCAGCACGTCTCTCCTAGAAAACAGAATCCATTATAGTATCTAAGGCTGGTCCGCACCAGCTGCGGTACGGAACATTTGAGACACGTCCCTTAAGACGACTTTATGCGCTGCACCATTAAAGATAGGATTGGGTTCTATTTTTGATGTGAGCCACTTCTGGGTCAATTTCCACAGTTGACATAGGGTTAGCCTGTCAACACACCTCTATCAGGCTCATATGTTATACAAGCGGGCTGGTGAGAGGGCCCCATCTTGGTCCCATTCAGTTTTGGCCCGGGATTCTATGGGTGGGGCCCTACATGGTCCTTATATAAAACCCACATCTGCAACTCAGGTTTTTTCCAATATGGAGCCCAATGTACCTGGCCCTAATGTGGCCCCGTTATGGGGTCCTTGATTGTACCAATTGAGTAATACGCATTAAAATTATGGGCTAACTGATTTATTTTGTGGGTTTACTTTATAGTCAGCCCATTCAAAAAAGCTATAAAAACATAAACACCAGTGATACCAACAAGTACAGCTTTATAAGCAAGCACATACCGACACAAAATCACACATGGTATCAGTGTAAAACGTCTGGTAATTTTCAAAGTAAAAGACTACTGCAGAGATGCCATTTCTTATCTATATCGATTACATCAATACATGTGACCTAATGGCTTTTTACTCCCATCTTTCGAGAAGTGGAAGGGTGTGTTTTTAATCCTGGTAGTGGATAAAAACATGAAAACACAACATTATGTACGACATCAAATGTGATCTCCTTCCTCTTTTGGGTTTAATGGCATAAACAAACCGTGACCTTTGAAGTCTGAAGGGATTTTGTGATCTTGCAAGTCCAGGGAGGAGCACGGCGGAGAAGCCGCTCCGCTTCTGAGGTTGACTCCAGTGTGGATTGATGCGCCGCAAGAGTCAACTGTTCCGCACCGCAGACGCCTCTGGTGAGGACTCGGGGTCAGCTGACTTTTTCAACATGGAGGAGCACCACCTCCAGTCTGACTATCTTTAAGGATCAGAAGCCATCCTACAGAAGAAGACATTTCATCCTCTTATATCCGGGGTCTTCTTCTTTCGATCATGAATCAAATGTTGCCCCATGATGTACGGGAACGACATTAGAACTCAAAGTTCACAATCCTTCTGTTTAAAACGGATTTGAAAGCCTGTTTTTCAACTAAATTCTTCATAAACCGGTTTTGTTAGTTTTTGTTTATAACTCCACATTTCAAGGTATTTTATTTTCTGGATCAAGAGTTTTGTTATTTTGCAGAAAATCTAAAGTAAAGAAAGTAAAAAAATGTAATTTATACAACTAATTAAATTAATTTATAAGATACAAAGAAAAAGTCATGTCATACACTGTTGGTAGTTTGGTGTAAGAGGCGTGTTTAAATACTGCAAGCCAAAACCAGACAGTGAAAGCCACATGCGATCTTCTGTCGGATATAGCTGTGTGCGTCCGCATATTTCTTCATTATTTCCATGCACTTAATTATGGTTTTGTTTGTGTGTGCGTGTCAGATAGCGAGGGAACACCCTGGTAAATCAAAAGTGGATCTGCTCCTATAGGCTCAGTTCAAAAGCTTCCATGTGTGTGTGATTGAAAGAGCACCACACATCTCTCCATCTGCACACCAGCAGACGCGGTGCTAGCAAACAGCTTTTTTTTCACTTCCACCCCTCGCTGTGAATTCCTTACATTCACGAGACCCGAGGGCATCTTTGAATAAGGGTGCTCTGCACAAGTAATTTTTTTACAACACTGCCCAGTGCCTTTCAAAAGTGAGCATGTGTGTGAGTGTGTGCCCCTTTAATTCATGGTCTCTTTTCTTAAAGTGCTGTTAGAGTGACTGTAAACATGTATAATGTAACCACAGAGCTCCTATACAGCCATAAATAACATGTGGTAAAAGGTGGCAAGTTTGGGACGGGATGAATGTACTGCTTATTATACAACTCCCATGTGCAGGAATATGCATAAACATGACTCAGCCAAACCACACACACACACACACACACACACACATGCAAATTACATAAGGGATGTGTGTTAAAAGGTCTTGGGTAAAAAATGTGGCGTTTAGTGACTCTGCAAATAGAAGCTAATCTTTAGATCCAAACAACTCATTCTATCGTTCCATCATCCTGGACATTAAGTGTTTGCAACCCTCGCAACTCTTTATGTACATCCGTAACTCTCAAAGTGCAGCAATAAAAATGCATTTTTCAATTCAGTCTTTTCTTTTCTAGTATTTTTTGTGTGTGACTACGAACTAGGAGGCGTCTGTTTCAAAGGAAATCATAACATCACTGTATGCTGTAAAATCACAGACCCACTATTTAAAATGTGCCTATGCACGAACATGCTGCTTGAAGGTTGCACAGCCTTCCACCCTGTCACCAGAGCTGTCTTCAGTAATACAAGCATCACATGAAAGCAGCCACCCAGCAGAACAACCAAGTACCCAGCTGATGGACCAACCAGAAAATCGGGCTGAAAGAGTTAGAAGGTCAAAACACCAAATATATTTAGTCTTTGGTTGAGGTTTGTTCTTTGTAGTACCAATTCAATTGTACAATGCATCTAATTTAAATTGGAAGGCCAAAAATCCCCTTCACTACTCTGCTGTTAGTATTTACATGTTTTTAAGTTCCAGGATCTCCAGGTTTGTCATAGTCACAGGTGCATGTCTGGCACCTGACTTACTGCTCTTGGATTGCTTGAGCATGCTGTGTGTGATAGAGTGCCCAACCCTGTTTTAATAATAATAATAATGCATTGAACTTATATAGCGCTTTTCTAGACACCCAAAGACGCTTTCACACACTCTCACATTCACACACTGCTAGTGATGGTAAGCTACTTGTAGCCACAGCCGCCCTGGGGAGGTCTGACAGAGGCGAGGCTGCCATTTGGCGCCGTCGGCCCCTCTAACCACCACTAACGCAGGCAAGTTGGGTGAAGTGTCTTGCCCAAGGACACAACAGCAGGATACCCCTGGCGGGAGCTGGAATCGAACCCATGACCCTCCGATCATGAGGCAACCCGCTCTACCACCTGAGCCACTGCTGCCCCTGATCTTCAACAGCTCCTGGTATTTTTAATGACAAGAAAAACAAAATGGATCTATACACAACATCTCATCATCTGTAAAGATGTGCACACAAAGTGGATTGGAACACAATGCCTCTCTCGGCGAGGCAGGCACCCTCTTGTGATCGAGTCAACTCGGTACTGAAGGCATACGTCTACAACTTGGCTTTGGTTGGTGATCACCTCATCCTCTGTTGACGATGAGTGGAGGAACCAGGGAAGTGTGGCGGTTCGACTAGACCAACAACTGGATGGTCCAGTAGTTGGTTTTGGTCCAAAACATTTTATTGGCAGGGTTTTTAGACAAATGTGAGAGAACTATTATTTATTGCTTTCCTATGTTGGAACATTGTTAAGAGGTATGAAAAAAATGTTTTAAGCCTATTTGTTCTCCAGATTTGCTGTTGCTATTGTCCTTGAGATTTTTTGAAGGAGTCATTCACTCGTTATTTCAATAAATAAGTCTTGCGAGGCATCCTCAGTGAGGAAAAAAGCTCTGGCACTCCTGTTTCAGGAAGTAGACGTTAGCTGGAGGAGTGGGGGCAGAAAACGGTAGGATTTCGAGTCTTACTGATGATCATGATATGCAAACATCTCACTGATTAATGCCACTGCCTTTGGTCTGCAACGATGATGTTTTATCTAAAAAAAAAAGACACAAGCCTAAAGGTTTTCTACCATGTTGTGGAGTTGGCAATGCTAATGTTAGCTTCCACTAGCAAAAACGTCTATTTCCTTTGGGCGGCCCATGCAGGCGATTGGAGTTGAAGACTATCTCATGCATGTGAAACTCAAAATGGGGCCGATGGTATTTCAAAAAGAGCAAGCATGAATGTACCTTTAGAGACATTTATTCAAGATATTTTGTTTTTTTAACTAAAAATATCATGGGTATGGCCCTCGGGCAGCATTTTGTCCATGTGTTGTTAAATCATGAATGCAGCAGTCTGCCATAGATCTTGGTTGTATCTTACCCAAAGGAATCTGGGTGGTGGTTATGGTGGTGTTTTTGCTTTTAAAAATAATTAAAATGATCCATTTACACTTGGCACATACAGCAAAACCACTTGGCATCACTCTGACACACAGGGTTCCCCAGATATTGAATTTAGCATTGAAAACCCCAGACTTGGTTTCTGGGAGTGGTGCGACGAAGGGTTGAAATAGAACTAAAACCAGGAGCTGATTTTGAAACCTTTCAAACTGGGGCAGATGAACTGTTAAAATGTGTCTTTCAGCCTTTTGGGAAACATGAATGAATAAAACTAAGTCCTACATGTCGCTCTTTTAGACTTTATGTCCAAATGTAGATATATATGATATGTTTAATGTCTACTTACATCCAACAGGAAAATAAAAGTTCTAATCTTGCAAACCAGAAAGAAATATTTCTGCAAAAAAAATTAAAATTAAATCTAACTAACTTCACCACTAATGTGACAAATTGAAGATGAATCGTTGCACAAGCTGGTGAAAAACTCAAAGTGATTCCTGCTTCAGTCATCCCTTTTGGAATGTTGCTCTAGTTCTGATTGGAAAACCACACAGGCCTGCTGGCAAACATGCCAGCTCACTCAAGTTCTGTGCATGTATTTACATAAAACTCCGTGCTCGCACACGCTAGTGCGTAAACGGGGAAACACTCGGCTAGAAATAGAGGAGGCAGTTAAGGGTGGGCTATGGTCATCATGGCCATCTATCAGGGGACATGACTCATTAGATAAATGCATGGCAAAGCCAAAACTCACATTAATGCTTTAAATCCCAACCTGATGACCGTTTTCTGACATCCACCATCTGTGTGTTCACTGTTAATGATTATTTTTCTGGTGGATGACCTGTCTGTCTTGTCTAAACGTCTTCCTAACGAGTCAATCAAATGCACTGCTCAGGCTACCACACTAAAAAAACATTTGGTCCAATCAAATGATGAAGTTTACGCATACAGTTTACATTACTGTTTCTGCCAATAGGAAAGACTATAAATCAACAGATCTCACAAAAGAAGAAAACATCCATTTCCTTTACTTATCCGGGGCCCAGGCTTCCCTCTCCCACCACTTGGGCCAGCTCCTCCAGGGGAATCACAAGGCATTCCCTGGCCAGCTGAGTAACAGTCCCTCCAGCGTGTCCTGGGTCTTCTGTTATGTCTTCTCCCGGTTGGACGTGACTGGAAAACCTCACTAGGGAGGCGTCCAGGTGGCATCCTAACCAAATGCCCGAGCCACTTCAACTGGGTCCTCTCAATGTAGAGAAGCAACAAATCTACTCCGAGCCTCTCCTGAATGCCCTGGACACCGTTGATCCCAGACATATATTACCATAGTTAGTGTAATAAGTGCTGCCTACCGTAAAACACCCAAGAGAGCAAACACCAGATGTGACTGTTTGTACTTTCTTACCAACTCACTGTGTGTAACTTGTCTTCATTTGCCATCTAGAATCTTCTGGCTCACATCTCTAACTGGCAACACCCACGAAACTTACGGAGCACCAGTGAGGAGGTGACTTATTGCTCTGGAAAATAGTCTGCAGTAACCACATTTGACAACAGGGTGTCATTCTTACTTTCTATTTTTTTTCCCAAAACGTGCCTAGCAGCAAATGACAAATTTTAAAGACCTTTAGCTGCTTTCTGTAGAACTGTGTTAGACGTTTCTTGCAAATTAGCAATAGATCCAGCCTGCTCCGTATTCAGACGGTCTTTCCAAATGCTTGTAAAGGGTTGGTAATGCTATGTGCATGATCCCATTACATCGACCGACCAATCATAAACCTTTCTCGGTTGAATGGGGCTGAGCTCACTCACTAACAAAACCAGTTATTTTACAGTAAAGCCAAGATACAGTGAGCCATATCCTTTATTTTCATATTGGAATAAAACGATGAACGCCACATCGCTTTTTTTTTTAGCAGTACACCAACCTGGCGTGATGTGATGACATCATCAGTATGCAATTAGCACGTGTCGACCTTCTGGGCCAACGTCAGCTTTTATCCGTCAGAGACGATTGAAAACACTGGTTGCAAATGATGAAATGGCGAAGAGCAGGTTTACTGGTTACCAACAAAAACAGGACTGGCTTTTTTTCTGGTTGGTGTTCACCCTTCACTGTTGACACCCTGAAGGCCGGGCATCTTTGGCTGCCTGCCCACCAGATCCCAGACAAGTGGTTTTAAAAAGAGCTCAACAAATTGGCACGGAAAAAGGAAGAAAGCCCAGCAAGACGACTGAATCCGCCACCCCCCACTGTGCTGCGGTTTTAAGTCACAATGGATGCTCACAATGCAAAACACATGTTGAGGTTGACAGGAATGGGAGAGGTACACATTAGAAAGTAAAGTAAATCTGTGGCAGGTGCTGTCATCGAAAAAAGTGCCATTATGTAAACCCTAGGTTGTTTCTTACCACCCAGAAGGATGATGTACTTTGTAAAGACAGATTCAATATTCAAGCTGCAAAGCAAGGAGAGGCCAGAGAGTGAGACAGACCAGTTAGTCTACAAGGTGAGTTCAGGGCTCAGCATGTTGCCTTGGGGTGATGGATGTTATTGGCATGCCTTTAAATACCAAACTGCTGTTCAGCTACTCTGACTTTGAACTGAAAGTTTCATTGACTTCAGCCATCTCTCTTTATGAGGCCTGCAGTCATTTGAGACAGAATAGTCGCCATGTTCACCTGCTTTTATGACCCATGAGGCAAAAATGAAGCTTCCTTTAAATTTGGAAAGTTATTTATTTACAGAGGAATGAAAGAGTAACAATAAAAGAGAAAATATGAGGAAGTAAAGAGGAAACACCAATACTCAGTGATGTTAAACACTCTGTTTAGTGTAGTTTTAAAACATCTTGTAGTGCTTCCCAAAACGCTTCATTCATTGGAAACTCGTGCATAATCATTCTGTTGCATAATGTTGGAAGTCGTTTAGTTGGAACTAGTAATGAGAAGGCTTTAGCGGCAGGCTGACAGCTCTGAATATAGTTTAAACAATTTCCTCACGTGTTTTCATGGTTTAACTGCATGAATTCAGCATTATGCAAATGATCAGAAACTTACAGGGTTTGTAAAGGGCTGCAACCATCGTGATACATGAACTGATTAAGATCAGACTCCAGGATGTGTGGACTGGTAAACTTGTTTTTTTAAGTTAGGATTACATTTCATCACCTTCTGTACAGAAAACCAAGCGTGCAACTGCAGGTGTGTCAGAATAGTTGGTACAAGGACTTGTACTATTTATGCAGAGCACTCAGCAGCTGTTCTTCATAACATAACAGATTAACCCCAGGGCTGATATGTTTAATAAAAACCCGAGAATCCTTTTAGCTACTGTGATTCTGTCTACTATTTCTCCAGCTGTTAAATACTGCTAGGTGGAGAGGGTTAGGAGTTATTGTAACAGAACGGAAAGACCATGTTTTTCCCTTCTTTGCTCAAGACTAGGCTGCATGAGATAAATCTCAAGGTCTCATGCATTCCTTCTAACCTGCTTATTTTCAGCCCAACGGAAGAACGAAGAATGGACTCTTTTCTTTTAATTAATCAAAGAACTCTATTTTAATAAAGCTAATCCATCAAAGTGTTAGTCAATAAATAAGATGTGACCGACCTGTGAAATCAAAATATTAATTACTTTATTATAATCCTATAGAATATAAAGGTACTGTGACTTTAAGTGTTCTAACAGGACTCATTTCACATGGCGTTAAAAAGACATAACACATTACTTTCACTGATCCAATCAGAATCTTACAGATCTGACGGAGGCGTGGTTCTGATGGGGTTTGGTAATTTTTCATTCGACAATTAGGGCTGGGCGATATGACGATTTTAGACCATTTTACGATCTACACATCTGACGGTCTGTCATTTTTGAGAGACCTTTTTATCACGATTCACAGCTCTGCTGTTGAAATTCTGCCTCTGAATGAAAAGGGAACTTACCCCAGGCGAATGACACGCCTTTGTTTGACCCTTAACCAATCAGAGTGAGTCATAGTAATATATTAGTGCCCCACTTGTTTTCACCTGTGTGTGAACAAACATGGCTTCGTCCGCGGCTGAGAGCGACAACGAGGTTTTCGTTCCGAAGAGGAACGCCTCGTCCGTTATATGGAACTGGTTTGGTTTTTCACCAGATGACAAAGAGCAGCGAACCGTCATTTACAAGGAGAGCGTCAAGGCAAGTGATGGCAACACCACAAACTTGTTTAATCACTTGAAAAGAAGGCACCACAAACAATACAATGAGAGCCAGCTGGCAGCTAAAGCTAAAAAGCCTGCGGCTGCAGCGGCAGCGGCTAGTGCTTCTTCCTGGCAGCAAACTCTAACATAAACACTCACAAAACTCACTCCTTATGACAGAGACAGCAGATGATGGAACAGCGTGACAGATGCAGTGACGTACCACTTGGTTAAAGATTTGTGTCCCGTGCGAACAGTACGAGTGGGATTTAAGAACATGATAAAAACATTGGATCCGCGCTACGAGTTTTCCAGCCGCAAGTATTTTTCGAACACCGCCATTCTACGCATGTACGCTGAATGCAAAGTGAGAGTTGCAGAAAATATTCAGAATGCGCATTTTTTTGCTACCACAAGCGATCTCTGGTCCAGCCGCACATCAGAGCCGTATTTGAGCTTAACTATCCACTGCATGAAAAACTGGGAGCTACATAGTATTTTGAACAAGTTAATGTTTGCACAATACGTTTGCAATTGACATGTTTGCACTTTAAATATGTTTACGATTTTAATTTATGTGAAATTACTTGAAAAATGAGAAAAACTGATTTTTGTAATCGTTTCTCTCAGGGCTTTTATCATCTCTGGGGTGAGTTTAAAATAGAAGTGTGTTAGCACTGTGCTGATTATCCCTAATATGAATAAATGTTTATTTATTCAATGTTTCTCTTCTTTAATACGCAATTGGAGTTATGCTATTCATAGATAAAAAATCGTGATAAAATCAAAATTGTGATAAAATATTGGAAAAATCTTGATATTCTATTTTTGCCATATCGCCCAGCCCTATCAACAATAAACCATAACATCCGAAGTATAAAACTATGCCACGTCAGCTCTAATGCCAGTTCAAAGTGTTCCAGAGAAGGTGACGGAGTGGCCAATCCTGATCTCAACTCTTTAACCGAAAGAAAAACGAAAAGCAGAAAAATGTGTCACTATTCCAACAGCGACTACAGTTCCTTTCAGAATAAAAGCTGAAATATCCAGACCCTGGCTTGGGTCTCACCAGACGCTAATAACTTGTCATGTACCCCGAAGTAACTCAAAGACGGGTCTGATCGGAACCGCAGCTTTTCCTACCAGCTCGGTTCCAGAGAGCATTAATTGATTTTGTTTGCGTAGTCCTGCTTTTCAAGGGTTTTGATTGATTTTTTTATTTGCATAGATAATGTAATTATAGAATAAAATAATACAATTAAGTATCACAATATGACATCAAAACATTAAATATACAGGGTATATATATATATATATATATATATATATATATATATATATATATATATATATATATATATATAAAGAGAGAGAGAGAGAGAGAGAGAGAGAGAGAGAGAGAGAGAGAGATAGATAGATAGATATAGATATAGATATATAGACATATATATATATTCATTCATTATTGCATTCATATATATGATGGCACACAGCTTAATGTGAAAATAATGATGATTAAAAATAAAATAATAAAAAACAATGTGCCTGGGGCTGCGCAGCGACGCAGTGGTTAGAGCCGTTGCCTTGCAGCAAGAAGGTCCTGGGTTCGATTCCCGGCCTGGGATCTTTCTGCGTGGAGTTTGCATGTTCTCCTTGTGCATGCGTGGGTTCTCTCCAGGTACTCCGGCTTCCTCCCACAGTCCAAAAACATGACTGTTAGGTTGATTGGTCTGTCTAAATTGTCCTTAGGTGTGTGTGTGTGTGATTGTTTGTCCCGTGTGTCTCTGTGTTGCCCTGCGATGGACTGGCTCTCTTTCCAGGGTGTGCCCCGCCTAATTGCCCGTTGACTGCTGGAGATAGGCACCAGGCAACAGCCCCCCCCCCCCCCCCCCCCACACAACCCCACCCACCCCGTGACCCTGAGTGGACAAAGCGGGTTCAGAAGATGGATAGCCAATGTGCCTGGCTACAGGTACGTGTTGACGAACGAGAGGAGTTGACTACAGTCGTATCATTAAAGCATGTAGAGGCACTTTAAGGTGCAATACATTTTTCCACCTCTAGGTGCTGTTTTCTGAGAACATAGACATGAATTCGTAGACACCCCATTGGGTGCTGAAGAGCGTAATGGCATCGCCGTCATATTGGGTGGGTTTTACACTTTCCAAACCAAACTGGAGTGAGGAACTATGCCACCGGAGCACTACTGAAAACAGATCATGTGGGATTACTTTTAGTCTACCTGTTGGGATTTTAGAATTTAATTTATCTTATTTAATTACATTTATTTCAGGTCATTCCGTGTGTCTGATTTAGTGAAAATGCATAAAAAAGTGGTTTTAGTTGGGTAAACACCTTTCTCTTAGAAATAATACACTGGGGGCAAATGGGAACCCATCAAAGATGGTGGCCCAGTGGTATACCAGCTCCAACAGGCAGCGCCAGTCCCCATCACTTCTACGTCTATGATGTCTGTGCAAAAGAACTCTGAGATGTTCTCTTCATCTGACTTCTAATTTGGGATATTATTATTTCACAGCAGATTGAACTTTCATAGCAGCTAAGCTATCTAGCATGCTAGCTTCCTGCTGTGCATGCACATAATCGAGGGGCCCTTGCAATTTTAGCATCACAGCAATTTCCACTACTACTATACTATAGGAAAAAAACATTTCACATTATTTGGTGCAATTTACCTGAAAATCAAAATGTATCGCAATGTCAGCATTAAATATCAGTATTACTGCAATAGTAAATGTTCAATTATTTAGTATTATTATAAACTAGCTGCTTAACTTCATGTTCATCTGCTGTAAAACCCCAACTTTTTCCTACAATTCCAACTATTTATCATTAGTTTACCGCTTTCTGTTCCGTTTGAGATGTAGATGGGTCAGAGTAGTGCTCATTCTATTTTAACTACGGAGATCCTACAACAGGTCTTCCAGGAAGATCTACAGAAAAGGTCTTTGAGTGTCCAGGTATGAGAAGGTATGAATAACGATGGTTCCAACTCTTGGTTTTGTTTTAATCCAGCTGCTGGATTGATACAGTCCTGGCAGGCTTTAAAGGTGGAGCACGTGTTGCTGCCCGATCTGATCTTGTCGATGTTACTACATATGAAGCAACACATGGTCTTTTCTCATGTGAGTGTTGTATTCAGCCAATAGGCTGAGCCTGAACTTGGCTGGGACTTGTGCCGTTTCACAACAGTCAGCATGTGATCCCAGATGTCAAATGGGCTGTCGTAGTCAGCCGTGGGGCAACTTGCCTCTGACCTTCAGATTTGTGTACAGTATATATTCCCCAGACTGCCTCAGACATATTGACACACACTTAACAGTACACACAGCTGTTAGCAGCGTTTTAATAACTGGAAAAAGTTACCCCCCATCCCCTTTTCTTCTTTTTGCTGTATTCCCTACGGGCTAATATGACTTGGGAGTCTTTGAATGAACAAAATCAATAAATATACAGAAACAAAAAAAAAATGTAAATTATCATTTACATTGATTTGAGTAAAAGTAAGAGAAGAATGCATCCATTTAAAATCAATAATCCTCCAATTTTATTAAATGTCTTTGCTATTTAATAATTTTAGAGATGCTGATGCAAAATCAGATTTGAATAATAAAAAAAAACAGCCAGTGAGAAAAGTTGAGAATCAAACCTTGAAAACCAGCAATTGCCTTTTTTCCCCCATCTTTCTATATTTAGCTCTTCAGAAACTCCAGAGAAAAACAAGTGAAGGTTTATTTCCTAGAAGCCCTACCTTCATCAGACCCCCTGTCAACACGATTCGTCACACCACTTTTATTGGCCTTGCGTTGCCAGATTTGAAGTCTTTTTAAGTTTCAGGGACCTAATTGTGTTGATTGGACACACCTGTGATGGCACGTCGCTGGATGGGAGGCCTGATGAGGCCCAAGGGGTGCAGAGCACTTTACACTCTGAAGTCATTCACCAGCTCAAATCTTGTTTTGTCTACTGTAGTGACAGTTGCCACTTTCTGTAATAAATGACCACGCTTTCTAAAACTGGAGCCTTTTCCATTACTGAAGCCACAAATTATGACATTTCTGAAATGACAACAAAGAAATAAAACAATAATAAAACTAATCTGCACATACATGAAACCGAAGACCTAGCAATAAACTGGAGGAATGAACATATTTTGTGTGTTCTGAAGAAATAAATGTTACTTTGGTTTTCTCAAATTCAGTCAGAAAAAAATAATACTGTATCTGTTTTTATAATCATTATTTAGAAAACCTTTACAAGTCGCAATTATTCATTGCATTTCTTAAGGGAACATTTTTCATTTTCAAATGTATTTATATGTAAATGTAAAAAATTACAGTGTAGCTGACCTGAACAGCCTTAATTTGGGGAAAGAGTAAAACCAACATCTTACAGGACGGATGAGCTAATAGCTAGTTCAGACACAGCTAAGGCTTGTTTCACACAAAAGCATTCCTAATCGGTCGTCGTCTTCCTCCGCTTATCCGGGTCGCGGGGGCAGCATCCCAGCTAGGGAGCTCCAGACCGGCCTCTCCCCAGCCACCTCCACCAGCTCCTCCGGCAGGACCCCAAGGCGTTCCCAGACCAGATTGGAGATGTAACCTCTCCAATGTGTCCTGGGTCGACCCGGGGGCCTCCTGCCGGCAGGAAATGCCTGAAACACCTCTCCAGGGAGGCGTCCAGGAGGCATCCTGACCAGAGCAGCGGTTCTACTCCGAGTCCCTCCCGAATGTCCGAGCTCCTCACCCTTTCTCTAAGGCTGAGCCCGGCCACCCTACGGAGGAAACTCATTTCGGCTGCTTGTATCCGCGATCTCGTTCTTTCGGTCATTACCCAAAGCTCATGACCATAGGTGAGGACTGGGACGTAGATCGACCGGTAAATCGAGAGCCTGGCTTTCTGGCTCAGCTCCCTCTTCACCACGACAGATCGGCTCAGCGTCCGCATCACTGCAGACGCTGAACCAATCTGCCTGTCGATCTCCTGATCCCTCCTACCCTCACTCGTGAACAAGTCTTCGAGATACTTAAACTCCTCCACTTGAGGTAGGACCTCTCTCCCGACCCGGAGTTGGCAAGCCACTCTTTCCTAATCTGGTGAGATCAAATGTGACTTTGGAGTAAACAAACACGGCAGAAGAGGAGTGCATGCAGTTTGCTTCTGCAACCTTGCTTTCTGATTAGCTTCACATCACATGCAACAAGCAGCACATTTGTTTGTCCAAGGAATTGGACCAACAATTAAAAACATGATAATTCTGCTGTCGGAACTGGGATTAATACCAAAGTGGCAACATGTTCACTGTAACCCAGCCTTTCCACTGGATGCGTAAGCAGAGCAGATGCTAGGTCATGAAATTCACGTAAGAATTGCAGGACTACGCGTAATTTCAGGAGTTCACACAACGACAAGCAAGAAGAAACAGCATATATCCAAACAGGTCCATGGTTTATTTTCTGTTCTTTTCCCTCATCTATGAAGGTTCCACAGGTAATGATATACGTTTTTTACAAGTTAAACAACTGGAAAACTGCACGTTGACTTTTATTTTGAAAGTTTGTAGGCATTTTAAATTGCTTTTGTGTATAACTTCCTGTCTAGCTCAATCTGAACTGTGGAGTTTGACGCATTACGGAACTACGAAAACGTAGCGCATAAAACACGTGAACTAGCGACGTATCACTATGATTCTGGAACGCTTGCAAACGTAACACTTGTGGAAACCACAAACACCAACCGTGAAAGCAGTGACGAAGCGTAATTGCAGCGTTTTCCCAACCAGGAGCGGCTCTGATGCGAAACGAGAATAAAAGCGTTCCACACAGCTGATCCTGTGAAGTCACAAAATCACGGGAGATTTGCAACACCATGCGTGATTTCAGAAGTTCACCCACAATAATGAGCAAGGAGAAAGATAGCTGCATGTCTCAAAAAGGTCTGGGGTTTATTTTCTGTTGTGTTTACATCGGCCACAGGGGTTTTAACAGGAAAGTGACATGTTTATCTGCATGTGACTTATTTTGAAGAATATTTTAGCTTTTGTGTTTGACTTCTTGTCTGGCGCAATCTAAACTGCGGAACTTGATGTGTTTTGGAAGTGTAGCGCGTAAAAAATTGACTTGAAACGTAACGATAGCACCCTGTCTCTTCTGGGGTGCGTCGAAAACGTTACACTTTGCTGCAGGAGGAAAGGAACTCATCCAGTATTATGGCAGCTAATTGCTGCATAGCACGTTTTGCGGCTGTTTGGCGATGCTTTCACGTGCAGTGGAAGGAATAAGTAACAGTGGCTAATCACTGCATGTTATGTTTGGCGGACGTTTCACAACAAACATGGTGGAAAGGCCTGGCAAGATATTTGTAGAAAGTACTAAAAAATATTGAAATGCAGTCTTTTTTCAATCTATCAACTGAACATTTTCCAATTTTTTTTTTTTTTTTTTCACAAAACAGAAATAAATCCTACGATGGTCAAAGACCAATGTCTAAACCAGATTTACGAGTTTTACATGATGGAGTGGTGTACCCCAACCCTAACCTCCATGGACATCATTTTCACTTTAGAAGTGGGGGGGGGGGGGGGCATGGGGGCGGGGGGGGGGACCCTGTTTTCCGCTTGGTCCTAGAGCTCAACCAGTGTAAATTTAATATAGCGTAATATTGTTTTTAGATGGTAAAAAGTGCAGGGGTCAAAATTTGACTGTGGAGAAAGTGGGGGGGACATGTCCCTCCGTCTCCCCCAAAATTACGTCCATGCTACCCTCTAATTTCATAACAGGAAAAGAGATATAGTTTATAAAGGCGAGTTACAATGGGGTCTTTCAATCCTCTAAAAGCTCCACCAAGTATCAGCCAACTACAATTTTTTCCCCTCGTCTTTACTACTTTCAAGAACAAATACTCCCGTGGACTTTGACGGAAAAAAAGAGCCTCAGTTTCGAGTGTTAAACAGAGTTCGGGCCCAGATGTGTTAAATTAACTCCTTTTGCTGCATCCCAGAGTGCCCCCATGACTCCACAGGCTCATAAATCCAAACGATTTACACCCAAAACAGTCACTTCACAGTCGGCACCAGCCTGTTTTTGCTGTTAGCTGCTACCTCTTTCTTAGCTGCCACTTCTCTGCTTTTACACAATGATTCAGCAAATGGACGCCAAGAAACATTGTTCTTCAAAGTGTTGTGGCAAAGAGGCAGTAAGTGGTAGGAATAACACAAACAAGTCTGAATGAAGGAAGAGCAGAAAATAGGCTATAATTTCCTAGCTAATTCACCCATGTGTTATAAATCTTTTACTGACATAAGCCCCACGTGTTCCACATTTCTTTCTTATGTAACTTTCTGAGAAACACTCATTTTGCGATGGACAAAGAAGAAAAACATCTTGTCGAGTTCTTTAGATGTTACCTTTTAAATAGCACTTGAAATTACATTGTGTCACAAAACGTGTGCACGCCAGTGAGTGTTTCAATACATTTTACTTGGTCTTAAAAATGCATGCCAGACAGAGTCGGTCCTCTAATGACGTAGAAATCATTACTTGTTATGAGGTGTTGAAGAACATTGAAAGACAAAACGCAGATCAGCTCTGATGGAGGATCTTCGCTTGCCACGAGTGGACTCTTCAGCAGAGAAAGCTGAAGAAATAAAAATATCAACTTGTTTCTAATTTTGTTAGAGTATTGTTTTATATATCCATACTCTCTCCTGAAAGGCAAGATTCACTGAAAAACTGTATAACACTCCATCCATCCATCTTCTGAACCCGCTTTGTCCACGCAGGGTCACCGGGAGGGTGGGGGTGGGGGGTATCTCCAGCGGTCAACGGGCAATCAGGCGGGGTACACCCTGGACAGGTTCCCAGTCCATCGCAGGGCAACACAGAGACACACAGGACAAACAATCTTGCACACACACACTCACGGACAATTTGGACAGACCAATCAACCTAACAGTCATGTTTTTGGACTGTGGGAGGAAGCCGGAGTACCCGGAGAGAACCCACGCATGCACAGGGAGAACATGCAAACTCCATGCAGACAGATCCCAAGCCGGGAAGCGAACCCAGGACCTTCTTGCTACAAGGCAAAAGCTCTAACCACTGCGCCAATGCGCAGCCTTGTATAATACAAACATTTTTTAAATATGGTCGGTCATGCCGAGTTTCACAAGCATGCTGAACATCAACATATTCTTTTAATCCCGTCGCCTGAATCAGTGGCGTGTCCAGATATTTTAAACTGGGGTGGCCCAGATGAGGCACAACTTTGTGCATGGGTGGCACCAATGGTTGTGCTTTTTTTTTGTTTTACCCCCAAGCCTTTTTGTGGACAATGAAAAGCCTATTTAAAGGTAAATTAGTGTGGTAGCACCTGGGGTGGCCAATCAGATTCCAAGGGTGGCATGTGCTACCCCAGGCCACTCTCTGGACACGCCCCTGGCCTGAGTTAGCCGTCGATGGAAAATCGACAGGAAGACGTTTGGTTTCAAAAAAGCCACCTGTCACGTCCACGGTAAATTTGCATCCCTGGACTCATCCTTCTTGGTTTGCGACCATGGAGGGCTGTTGTTTATTTAGCATCCAGGAGAGAGAGCATGACACGTCTAATAGAAGATAACTATTAGCATCAGCAACTCCACAGCATGGACAAACTCCTTCAGGCTTGCGCATCTGAGGGCAGTTTCTCAAGGACTCAAGGGCACGAGTACCTTCTTGTGTACTTGACAAGTAGGTTTTTGGTAAGTACAGCAGAAAGTTAATTCGACATAGTACGGGAGGACAAGGATGGCATTTGGAACAGAACCGTATTCCGTTGCGTCCTGGCAATATGTGTTAAAACTTAACGTTTCTTTTAACCCTCCCACTGTATTTATGGGTGACCCCGTGAGGAAAGTTGACCATTGAGCAGGATTGATGGTTTATCCCTTGAGGTCCACGTGGCAGGGGTGAGGTGGTGCTCACTCCTCAAGTCTGGGAACTTTAAGCAAACTTGCCATGCTATGTACTAATAATTGGAACAGCACTTGGGCCAACGTTGATGACGTTTCACTGAACGTAAGTACACAAGTTCAGACAAGTACGCATGCTGAAAACAGCCGAGGAGATAGAACATCAGTGCTGCATTTTCCACCCAAGAAAGAAGAGCAAACGAAGGCAAGAGTTGTGTTGATGTTTGCCATTCAGAGGCGAGATGTTCACAAATTCATAATTAAGACTCCAAATCCATTGCGCCCCAGGGCAGCTGTGACTACATTGCAGCTCATCCCCACCAGCATGTGAATGTGTGTGTGAATGGGTGGATGGCTGAAGTTGTTGTGAAGCGCCTTGAGGGCTATAGAAATACAGACCATTTACCATTTCTGAAACAGGAGTGCTAGAGCTTGTTTTTCCCACAAAACTCAATAAGGTGTTCATTAGACAGCTGATTTACTAAAAGAATGTGTGCATGCCCACTTGAAATCACAATTCAGAGCTGACAGTGAGGCGTGTTTTTAGTATTTCATATGAGAGAGACCAACGTTGCCAGCCTATGCAGTGCTAATGATAAATGACTCACACTAGTATAGCATCTTTCTGAGTCAGAGAACTCCAAAGCGCTTTACACTACAGTGCATCATTCATTCATTCAACACGCTGGTGGTGATGAGCTACGATGGAGTCACAGCTACCATGGGGCGCACTAACAGAGGCGAAGCTTTCCAAGCACTGGCGCCAGCAGTCCCTCTGACCACCACCCGAGGGCAAGGTGGGTTAGGTGTAAACAGCAGCATTTTCTGGCAGGAGCCGGGATCGAACCTGCAACTTTTGACACTGGACAACCTGCTCTACCTCCAGAGCTACTGCTGCCCATATTAACCCCTTAAAGTCTGAATGTAAAATAAAAACAAATTACTTATGATTTAATGTACTTAAATAACAACTTACAGTACTAAAGAAATAAAATTGGCCCTTGCCATCTGTAGATCCTCCACTACAGGGCAGAAGACATGTAAAGGTCTGGATATGACACATTTCTGATGAATACACAAACCCTAATACTCCATCTGGCTCATTAAAGTGACTTAAAATTTCCTCAAATCCACCAATTAGCTAAATGTTATCTTGAAAATGACAGAAAAATCTAAATTAAATTTCATGATTTTATTGTAAATGTGTTTTACATAGTAGAACAAAGCAAAAATATAAGAATTTCAGCAAATTCTTATTTGTGAAGTGTTTACAGGCCACAGTTTTAAAATGTTTCAGTATACATTCTGCTGGTTTATGGTTTCCACGTGTCAAAATGTGTTTAGCCTGTTGCATAAATGAATTTGTAGTGCATCGTTTTGTAAGGTTATGTATTATGAAACATTTTAGTAGCATTCAAGTGTTCTGTAAACATTCATTTTTTCCATATTTTACAGGTGAAATACTTTGCTATGTACACTTTCTTTACAATTTCAAAAGTCTTTCACAATCACAGATTTCTCTATAAGAATAATTCATTTCTCCTTTATGATGCATGTACAATATTTACATACATTCCTGGGCTCACATATGATACACATTCAGAAAAGTTTGTCTTCTGTTTGCGTGGAAGGAATGCCTGAAAAAGTACAATCTCTTCATACAGCATCCAGGGTGACTTCCTTAATACTCAGAATGGCTTTTAAAAAGAAAAATCACAGAGAAAATAAACATTTCCATAAAAATGTCACGTGAATGTTCACAACAATCTTTCATTTATGGCACATAAACAGACGTTTGTCTCAGAACTACGTCTCGGCTGTGCAGCAGCTGCTGTCTCTCCCATGACTCATTTGGCTGAATTTTATCTGAAGATACAGAGTTAAAGTTAAAGTCCCATCAGTTGTCACACACACTTATGTGTGTGCGAAATTTGTTCTCCGCATTTGACCCATCCCCTGGGGGAGCGGTGAGCTGTATTTGGTTTTTTGACCCCCCAATCCAACCCCTTAATGCTGAGTGTCAAGCAGGGAGGCAATGGGTCCCATTTTTTCAAGGTCTTTGGTACGACCCGACCAGGAATCAAACCCTGATCTCCCAGTCTCGGGGGGACACTCTACCACTAGGCCACTGAGCTGGTTGAGTGATAAAAAATGACCCAAAAGGTGAACGTGAGGTGGCAAAAAGCTTCAATGTCAATTTTCCCTTGCAGCACAAGACAAAGGCAGTTGTGATGCATTCAAAATTGAGGACAGATGATAGCAATTTTTGATTGTATTTTAAACGTTTTCTGACGTAACAAGAAAGATTCAGCTAAAAACAAAAAAATCATCATTCTGAATTGTATTTGAGGTTTTTTTTGACAGATTTTTAATTAAATTTCTAAATAAGGCAGCTTTATCTACCTTTTAACAAGTGGACACAGTCCTCTTATAAATTTGCATTAACAACTTTCACTTATTTTTCTCCAGAAGCCTTTCCTTTTCAGTTACTCACATTAGTGCATTCGTTTTGACAAGCTGGGATGATTTATTTTTGAAATTTCAGCAGAAACTTCCACTCATTTGTGACATTTAAAGAGCAAGTCACCCCCAAATCAACTTTTTTTCTGGTAAACTATATAAATCCGTGTCTAATCGTGCTGCAGACACGTGTAGTCAATAGTTTTGCACTTTAGTGCATTTTAGTTAAAATTATTTTCTGCCTAAAACTGTCAGTGTTGTGCCGTTGTCAGGTAAAAACTCTGCACCTGCATTTGAATTTAAATCTGCCATCGCTATTGGCTAAGAGGTACCCTAGAACGTTAGCTGGTACCATATGATGTCACAATGTCGTTGTGAGCCTGTGTGTGTGTATTTGTTAGAGGCTCCCCCCTCTCGGTCTGCTAGACAACAGCATTTGTTGCATTTTTCAAACAGGAAGTGGAAGTTGGGCAAGAATCTGGTAGTGGTGACTTGCTCTTTAACTAATTAAAATTCAACATAAACACCAATTCCAGCTTCTAGTTGGGCTTCACAACAGGTTCACAATCTTTAAAACACTGGCAGCAGCAAAAAGAAGTAAATTAATTTACAGGAAGTAAGAAATCATGTGGCAAGGCAATGTTACAAACTCACATACAAGAAAGTTTTCAACCTCAGCTTTAAAGCTGCTTTAGCAAATCTACAGAACAAGCTAGGTTTTGAACGCAAACACGATAAATGAACACTCGCCCTACCTGTTGGGTATTTTTATAAATGTACCTTTTTGAGACCTAAAAGATGCCCATTACACATCATGAATCTCTGTGTTGGCTGTTCATAAAAAGGTTGAGCAAGGATGTTAATTGAGAAAACTCTGTACCTCTGTAACTTGAGAAGGCCCGCCTTCTCCCCCACCCTTTGCTTGAATAAAACCACTGAAGACTCTGAGGACGGGGGGAGTCGCCTAGCAGATAGCTCTGGAGAGAGTTATGTGTCATTTCGGTGATCTCCCCCTCATTTGGCTAATTCAGTGTAAAATGTCTTCCTTGTTGTCATGTGTGTTTATTTCAGGTTCCAGGGTTATGGAGGTTAAATATTATCTACCAGATAATTGAAGAATGCAGGTATACAGAGCAGGTGAGGAGAAAGCTTTGAGGCTGGAGCAGAGTGGGGGCTGGTTGAGCCACACATGGATATGGGGCCTGGTTGAGCCACACACATGGACATTACAAATAATCAATATACTCTCTCTCTCTCTCTCTCTCTCTCTCTCTCTCTCTCTCTCTCTCTCTCTCTCTCTCTCTCTCTCTCTCTCTCTCTCTCTCTCTCTCTCTCTTCGGGTGTGTCGTCCTTTAAGGTAATATGGGATAAAATCAAATTACCTATCACTACCCCTCGGGTATCTTCCCGAGACACTTCTGCTGAAACTGGAAAGCCGCATTTCCAGAGGAATCAATTGCTTAACACCGGTCGCTGTTTTCTAGCTCCAAATGTCTTTTGTTGTCTGTGAGTGATGGTGATTTTCTTTTTGGGACTCTGGTAGTTTGTCCAAAAGCCGAAGTGGTAGCAGCCGGCTGTTTCTCCTTCTCTGGTATTATTGAGCGGAGAATCTCTCACACCAGTGGTGTTCTGTTGCTAAATACGTGAGTGTGTGATGAGTGGAGGGCCCAGGGACGTGTGGTGGTTTGGCTAATGCAAAATGGATGGTCCAATAGATGGGGTGTTTCGCAATGCTAAGGAACCTCGTCTTGATGTCTTGGCCCCGCCCCAGTTGCCTAGGAGACACATCATCGGGAGCCGCCAAGACGTGTTCCAAAGTTCATGTTCTACCGAGGCGTGTGTTCTCCATTTGTTAGCCGTTTAGCTAGCTGAGCAAGGATACACAGGAGTTATCCTCAATACACCGCAGTATTTTCAAAAAGACGGCGGATCAGAAGCCGGCAGCTACTTCGGGGACCATTTTCAAGTTTAAAACTAAGACTCAAAGGGACATTTTCAAAGCTAAAGGAATGTTGACATATTTATAACTGTGTTTTTAGAATTAAGCTAAATAAATAACCCTTCTTGCTAGCTTTGTACACATTTACCCTATAAGACTGTTTTTGGGGAATACATTTACGCCTGTTATTAATGAAATTTGGCTCACATCTCATTTAAATTACGATTGGCTCAAAAAAGTTTAAAAAAAGGATTTACAAGAGATTTCATATAAAAATTATTGATATGAAGCTTTTAAAGTGTGATTTATCAAACCAGGATGTGTAAAAAAATATTCTGAATAACAAAATCTTTCTAAAGAGATTGGCTAAAATATCTGAGAATAAAGTTGCAAAGTACAAAAAAAAAGCTTATTCCACCTGTGAGATTGCTGTGTCAACTAACAGTTTTCTGTTTTAGTTCTTTTTCTTTTACAGCCTTTTCCTCTTCAACCAATAAATTATCACAGTACTATAAATGTGCGTCGCACGCTTGAACATAAACACACACGAGCAAAACACAGCCCTTGTACAGAGTCTTTTTAAGGGTGTTTGGACTGTCACCCCTCCACCTGATGTCCTTGCCCTTGTCTTTCGTCACACACGTCCCCTCCCCCCCACTGTTTGACGTCACTGTGTCAGAGCGGGGTCAGAGGGGTCCGTTTGCAGAGCGTCCTGTCCTGCTGCTTCGTGGAAAGCGGTGGACTTTGAGGTGTTTCGACAGGTGATCGCTGCGGGCAAACTTCTTCTCGCAGACGATGCACTGGTATGGTTTCACTCCTGAGTGGGAACGACGGTGTCTGGACAGCTCATCAGACCTGGAGAACCTGTCGGGAAGAAACCCGGAGAAGGGATTAATCGTCTTTACCACTTTTTATTAAAAAAAAACTACATAGGCAACATGACTCACTGTTTAATACCCCCTCCATTTGAACAATCACTTAAAAACATATGACTCGAGCAAAAATATATATAATAGAGTTGTGCTTAAAGCTGCCGATTCTTTTTAGGTGGGTAACCGGAGAGCAGCGATGCTTTGCATGCATCTCCTCTGTAAAGTTGAAGTGCCACCCCATATTTAGCGCAACACATGAGCACTGTAAACCTGAGCCCATCTATTTCTGGACCTGATCTGCCGTGGTCACTATGGTCTCCGGCCAGCTTGACTTTCCCGACAGTGGAGGGTTAACCCTCTGTTGAAGTGATAATATTAATATGAAATTCATTTCATGGTGGCAGCTGCAGGATAAAGGCTTGGATTTATGTTTGACAGTTTACACTCTACAGACAGGGATTATGCAACAACTCTTAATTTAAATAATCCAGTAATAAAGGTAGAAGCAAACGAACATGACTCTGAGTTCATATTGAGATACTAAAGAGGACATTGGCTTCTTGGACTACATTTGTCAGGGATTGAAGCCGTAGATGTTGGACCCAAAAAGAGGTGAAGTGAGGTGGTAATCCCAGAGCAGCCAGGTACGGTTCCAAAAGTAAGAATATTTATTAAAGCTGAGCGCAGGGAGTATGTAAAAACACAAGACAAACACAAGTGTTCAGGGGAACAGGGAGCAGGTGTGTAGGGAGTGATTGCTGATGGGAAGCAGGTGAGACGAGTGGGGAAGCAAAACAGAAAACGAGGAAACTAGATCTGATAAAACCTGTAAAACACAAACTACTTAACATAAACTAGAGGGCTGGGAATTAAGCCTGAGAACTGAAGATTAATAAACGAATTAACCAAACAACTAGAGAACTAAAGACACTGGGGAGCTAGGGACTGAATCTAGGATAACCGAGAATAAATAATCCAGAAAAACAAACTACAGAACAAAGAACACTGAAGGGTAGAAGAAAACGACACACCTGATCTAAATAAACGATAACAGAGAACACTAAGATAAATCCTGGAGAAACTGAAGGCAGAGGTAAGTCTAATAATACTGGGGAGATGAACAATAATAAGAATGGGATGAATTACATATGATGAGAGTATAAAGGTGCCAGAAATGACTGGAGGGAACATGGAGGAAATGGGAGAGATGAAGGGAAAAACGGGAGACAAGGACACGGAACGTGACAATAGTATTTTATGCAATTCTAAATGTTCTTTATATTTTCATTGAAATTTATTTTACTGCAAAAGACCCAAGAACTATATATATATATATATATATATATATATATATATATATATATGTGTGTGTGTGTGTGTGTGTGTGTATATATCTTTATATAAAGGTTCTCTATAAATGTTCTCCCAGTGATGAGGAAAATCAATAAACTCTGTACAAAAGTTCCAAAGTTGCCATCCGTCCTGATGCTTGAAATGCTGCCGCCGCTACGAGCAGCACTTTGGTCAAAATCCTTCAAAACGTTTGTTCCCTTTTAAAATAAAAGCGTTTATTCCTAAACAAATTCAGCAATATTCAGTACAAACTTCATGAATCACTTTATGGTTTTAAAGAACAATACGGTATTCTGTCCTTTATCTGGTTAATGCAATGCCTCATTAAACTAAATATAAACGATTGGTCAAGTTTCAGTCGATCGCTTTCATTTCTGATGATGTCATCAATGTACTAAAAAAATGTCCTACATCAAAATGTTATCCTTATTAGAGATTCTTATAATAAAATTTTGCTACTCTTATTCAAAAATCCCTAGCAACTAATAACGCTAATGCCAATAATAAAAAGTAAAGGAAAAAAGTTTTTCTCTTGCATTTGTCTAAAAACCTTAACATGTTTTGGACCAAAACCAATCATTTGACCATCTGGTTGTTGGTCTCGCCAAACTGCTGAACTTCCCAGGGTCCTCCACTCATCACACACTTGTGTATTTGGCAACAGAACACCACTGGTGTGAGAGGTTCTCCGCTCAACAATATCGGAGAAGGAGAAACGGCCGGCTGCTACCACTTCTACTTCAGGGCAAATCACCAGAGTCCCAGAAAGAAAAACAGCATTTGAAGTAGCGGACAACAAAAGATGACTGGACGTGGAAAATGGTGACTGGTGTTTAGCACTATCTTGTTTCCCCTAGCAATGTGGGTTTCAGTTCCTGCAGAAGCATCTAGGCGAAGATACTTGAGGGGAGGGGTGAGTGTTCCATGACTGTGTTTGCGTTCAAAACTTAGCTTGTTCTGTAGTTTATCTAAAGCAGCTTTAACCAAAAATAAATAAATAAATAAATAATTGAAATGATAAAAGTCATAAGGAAAATCACACACTTCATCATTTAACAGTTTCTTGAATTACAGGAGTTTGTGTTATTTTTCATGATCTGGGCCCTAAATGGCGGTGCTTTTGGCCTTTGCAGTAAGCGGTTGTAGACATATATGTGCTCACATTGAACCCTGGGGCCATGCAGGATCAACTGCAAGCTGGGGCTTGATTGAAACCATGTCCAACTCTTCTAATGACAGTAAACTTTCAACATGCCATGGTTTCCCAACTAGAAAAAGGTTGAATGAGCTTTGCAAATGGAAAGTGTGAAAGAATCAGCCTCACCATGCGTGCCCTCAGTCTCGTTTTTCCTCTTTCTAGTATTATTTGTATTCAAAAATATCCCACAAGTTGGAGGTTTCTTTGCTCTATTTTCTGTATTTTAAAGTCAGTGAGTTTTAAATACAAAAGGAATTTTGTGGATGACCTTAGTGGTTTTTTTTTTTTCACATTGGCTTGTGGCTTACATCCTCCAGGCAGCTTGGTGTGGCAGCAGCACAACACATAGTATACATTTTAGTGTGGGCGGTCTGGGAAACATATGCAGGCTGTGTTCTGGCACGTTCCTAAACCCGTGAAAAGAGAATGGAAGGCGGGGCGCTCAGGTTAGCTACAAACCTGCAGAGTTACTCGCACTGATCTCAACTTTCAATCATCAGCCAGATTATTCGTTTTGCTTCTTGATTTTGGTCTAGGGTGAAATTTTAACAGAAAGTAAACCGTGACAGCTCCGTCATCATCTGAAATTGTGGTGCTCGATGAATCAGTTGACAAAGACAACGATCTTCAACCCTGATCACACATACGAGTACATGCACGCCACTGTGTTTTTACAGCAAGCCTTTGGCTTCAAGTTCGGTCGTTGTAAGAAATAAACCTCAGGGCCTGAGCTGAAAATACAGCAGGCTGGTGTGTTGTTGCCTGTACATGATCCCGATGTTACGTAAGAGTCATGATCACATCCAGCTCTGTACAATGACAAAATCCATACACAACAACAAGATGGAGAACTACAGGTCTTAAAACACATCAAAAGGGAGAAAAAGAAAAACACAGTTTTGACAGATACACATGTTGGATTCCAGCCAATGAAATACCACTTCTCTCGACTTCAGAGGAACCAACACATGGATCTCCTCTAAGGTTACAAAGGGTAAGAGGTTCCTCGCTCACTAGTTTATGTGCATTTCCTGTTCCAGATGGAAATGGGCAAAGAACATCATAGTACAATTAAATGCTGTAGTCACAAGGACTCTAGAAGCAACGCTTTTAGTGAACTGCAACTTGGTAACAGGAAACAGGAGTTCTGCATGTCTAAAATACATAAATGCTGAGCTGTGGTTCCCTCATGGAGGGGGCCATCGTCTTGAACACTGTTGCTAACCACTTAAACTTTCTTTCTCTCCTTATAATAACATTTTACTCACTTTGACATTGAATGTGCTACTACTAGTTTACCCGTTTAATTATAGATACACTAGGATAAATACAATAAAGTTTATCTCTCACCAAATAGAATATTTACTAAGAAATCACAATGTAACCATCGACACGTTACTTGGTATATATGTTGCGTGCGTGCGTGCGTGCGTGCGTGCGTGTGTGTGTGTGTGTGTGTGTGTGTGTGTGTGTGTGTGTGTGTGTGTGTGTGTGTGTGTGTGTGTGTGTGTGTGTGTGTGTGTATGTGTGTAAAGATTCATAGAAAGATTGAGCGCTAATCAGCTACCTGGAATGCTATAGTCTATTTGCTAGAGGTTAATGCCTTGCTTTCCGCTGAGCAATGCAGCAAAGCCTTTCTCAGAAAATCCAGGATGTTGGTTTGTGCTTAGCTGTCATGTGACATCATCAGATCAAGGTAAAGCACTGACAACTGAACCCAGAAAGTACAAAATATTTTGTTCCTACCCTCTCCTATGGTCCCGAGCTTTGGGTAATGACCAAAAGAACGAGATTGCGGATTCAAGTGGTCGAAATGAGTTTTCTCCACAGGGTGAAATAGGGTGAGAAGCTTGGTCATACGGGAGGGGCTCGGAGTAGACCCGCTTCTCCTCCACATCGAGAGGAGCCAGTTGAGGTGGCTCGGGCATCTGATTAAGAGGCTACATGAAGCTAGCGAAGCACTAAGCTAGCATTTCACAACAGCACGACTTCCACGTTCCAGAATCTCAGCACAGAAAATCCAGGTGCTTCAAGCGTCAGCTGACTGAATTTGCTGCCTAAGTCAGCAGCCACATGTGCACATGCATGACCAGTGATGGCTTGTTTAAAACAGCATTAACCGATCAGCTGATTGATTAATTTATATTATATAGTTTTTAGTTGTAACTAATTCCTCAAAAAGAGTGGATCTGCCTGCGGGAAATGTCAGTGTTCCGCTTTTCTTTGTTCTGGAAAACCCTCATCAACTTATCTCAAATCAAACTGAATGCTGAAAATAAATAAACAAATGCAGTGTAGACGTCATTTCCCTGCACAACACGGACAATTCCAAACAGTTGAAAGGAAATCTGACATTGAATGTTGTGAGAAAGTGTTTCAAATGTAGGAATTTTATACTGATTGTTCAAAGTGCATGGATCCACCGTCTCTGTTGACTGGAATTATTATTGTTTACTTAAACTTATCTTATTCACTTTTGTTGTCAGAGAACTTTCCCAAAAGTAAACACGCCACCATGTTAGCATCGCCTTAAAAAAATCTATGTTTCATTCAAGTTTTAATCGTTAACCCAAACTTTTTTTAATATTTAACTTCAATCATGTTGATTAACCCAACGTAACCCCTCCCATTTATTTGTGCACATAAACACACAAAAGACTCAACCTTGAGCGACGATAGTACATATGGAGGTGGATTTCACTGACCAGCAGTTCCAGAAACTGGTGTTTGGACTTTCCAGTTTACTTTAAAGGAGGAGTGAGGCCAAGAAAGCTCATACTGGAGGTACACCCGGTAGAAAAGTCACATTTCTTTTGATAGTAGTACTAATCCAGTGACTTTTCTTTCTGGGTTGTATGTTCTGTGGTTGTGGATGCTAAGCAAACAGCTGGACCAACTAACTGGGCAAAGTCTACATACAGATTACTTCAAAGGGTGTCCTACCTAATCTGCGACTTTATCGTGGTTCAAAAACACACAGATAGCAGCAACAGACTTGGCTTGTGGAAAAGAACAAATTGTGACCGTGCTGAACACGGTCCAGAGTGTAGCTCTCATCTAAACCCGTTCTTCTGAGTCATCTAAAGACTTCTGAGGCTACTGGTTCTCCCAAACATCAAAGACCCTGTTTGTCTGAGAAGTCCTAAGATCTGAAAACATGTTTGAGCTTCCAGAAAAGAGTAAAAAAGTACAAAAAAAAATCAAGAAAACAGTTTCCTGGAGTGTGTCCTTGTCTATAAAAACAACTCAATAAAAACACTTCCTGGCTTCTTATCAACAGCTGTCATAAGTCAGTGGATGCAGACTTGTTTGAAGCGGAAGCTGATAATCCTGATTGCTGTAATCTCTTAAGTGTAGGGAAACATGCTGACGGTGCATGTAGCAGAACTCTGCAGAACAATATCTTTGTAGATTTTAACTGACATTCCTGATTATTGGCCCAACAATCATTTTGACACTTCAACCTGATTCAACAACTCGGCTGTCCTCACCTCCAGCCACAGCCGGGCCACGTGCACGCGAAGGGCTTCTCCCCCGTGTGTCGTCTCAGGTGTGCTTTAAGGTGGCTGCTCTTCGTGTACATCTTGTTGCAGCCAGGAAAAGAGCACTTGTGCATTTTGATGAGGTCTGCCACTGTGCTCTTCTGGTACCGCTGACCTCCAGCAAGGACCCCCGCAGCAGAACCTCCTCCACCTAAACCACCTTCCTCGAGCCCAGTGGGTTTGGCCGCGATGGGCACTGGTGCGATCCGGACAAACTTGGAGGAAGCAGCACCTCCTGCTTTGTTCAAGCAAGCTGTTGCAGGAGAAAGCAACTGAGGCACCAAAGCAAAGGTTTGTCCCTGGATGTTGACCAGGAGCTGGGCTATTTTTATGTGTGATGGGCCTTCAGTTGGCTGGGAATGGGTTTTGGGGGACTGGTGGGTGACAGCGTCTGATATGGCACTGGGGTTTGGTTCTTGCTTGACCTGAATGGGCTGAATTTGAAGAATTACAGGCACACTGGGTGATATGGTGGCGTTTTCTGATAAAGCTGCCAATGATCCACAGTCTTCCTGTTTGATCCCATCAATATAACTACTGGCAGAAAGAGTTCCACTGCTCGCATCCTCTGTTGATGTTGTTGATGATGAACTAGCAATATCTGAAGCCTGTGGTGAATGTTTGGTCTCTGAGGAGGAGGAAAGTGAAGAAAGGACCACAGGCACAGTCTGATCCGAGTTCTGAGACACAGATTCAAGTTCTCCGGCTGGTGTCCTTAAATCATCTGCTTCAGCATCATCTGACATCGACAGAGGAGGAGACATTGCCTCGTCGCTCCCATTCTCATCTCTGTCCATTGCCACCACCATGTTCTCCTCCAAGAATTCCTCAATCTCCTCCAGAGTCGGCTGAAAGAGGAGTGCTTCAGGGTCCTGCAGCTCATCGAGGAAGACTGGGAACTCAAAACAGTCCTCTTTGACCTGCTGTGGAAGGACACTGAGCCGCTGTTTGGACTCCCATGCCAGGCCCATGGGCACAAAGGGGGCTGTGGGAGATGAGGAGGATGGGGAGGAGAGACAAACAGAAGAACAGAGAGGAGAAGAGATGGAACTGTTGCCACTACTGGAGGTTAACGAGGTGGTGATGGAGGACTGTGAGAGCAGGAGGTCCAACAGGCTCTCTTGACTCTCTCCTCCTGATGAATTTGAGCACCCGCTGCTCCAGCTGCTCCTGCTTTCATAGCTGGAGCAGTGGGCGTTCTGTGATACCGGTGATGAAGACTCTGGGCTGGAGCAAAGGGAGGAGCGAGGGCTGGAGGAGTCACTGAGGTCATCCTCGGAGAGGCAACGTGAGGAGGAGAGCGCCAGCCCTTGGTAAGGAAGATGCTGGTAGGTGCAGGTGTCAGTTACCATGACGTCCTGCGAAATGCCACCTTTGGTGCAGCAAGTGATGCCGCCGTAGTCAGATCCTGGAGAACAGGAATAATACAGGAAGGTCTCCTCGCCAAGCGGCAGGTGATCCACCATTCCTGTGCGGATTGATGGTTCTGCTGAGCTCTACGGGACTATCTCCTTTTTTCCTGTGAAGAAGAAATTATTTAGTTACAAAATCATACTTTGATTAAAGCATTTTGGTGAAAAGACAACTAGTGCTCATTCTTTCATAGATGAGAGCGGCAGGCTGGTGAAGTCTGACCTGTTGGGTAGACGTTGACCACAGACGTTTCAGTTGGGTATATTGTCCAAAGTACTCTGACTTTGGTCATTCTAACACTAAATGAGGGATTAATATATCACTTAGTAGCCCCTTGGGTCTCCATGACGACGGAGTACAGCAGAGTGACATTTGAAATACACATTTAGGTTTAAAATTGACTACCTGCTGCTTGTTCAAGAGATCTGCAAAGGAATGGCACTTCAAAAGTCAACCACATGTTAGGGTGGGGGAATGTGTGTGTGTGTGTGCGTGTGCGTGTGCGTGTGTGTGTGTGTGTGCGTGTGTGTGTGTGTGTGTGTGTGTGTGTGTGTGTGTGTGTGTGTGTGTGTGTAGACTTGCAGCTGCTGGTTCAGACTTCACGCTGACCACGTGGAATTAAGAGTTCCTTTAGTTCTATCACCTTTAAAATTGAAGCCACATGGTTGTTTAACATCATGTTTGTCTCCTTTTATAGTCATAACTCAGCCAAATCTGGGTTATAACGGTTTTATAATTCATTCTGAGATTATCATAAAAACACAATCTGACTTTTTTTATTGCAAAGAGGGACGTTTTTATTCTCTATCCTGGATTAAATACATGTCAGCAGGATGATGAGTGAAGGATTTATTTTCTATTTTTATGCACCACGCAGCTCACAAACAGTTCACTTGCATGCGGATTAAAAACACGTCAGAAGGCTTTGGTGTTTAAAACGCGACCCTTTAAAACTTAAACTAACGCGTTTGGATTTAAAACCACTGAGCGCCCTCTTCTGTAAGTTTCTCCAAACGTCAGTCCGCTTGCAAATCAAGACATCTGCAGAATAAAGAGATGTTTTTGTTTGTATGTTTATTTTACTGGCTATAATTTTGCACACAATCACAAATAAAATGTATTTGTTCAGTAATTTGAGCCGTGCAGTCGGAATCTGACTGACACGGAGACAAGATAGGAGCTGTCTGCGGCTGCGGAGAGACCTCATGGAAAGAAAAAAAGAGTTTGAGAATAACTTGGCTGCCTGAAGTCATTTGACCTGTAGTAACCTCGCGGCCGTGCAACATCAGGAACACGTTTGACAGCATGATGCTCTCTGCTCCGAACAGCGCAGCATGGCTGAAGTTTATTATTAGTAGTGATGGCACATCTAACGCTGCATGTCCAAGTCTGACCTCTTGGTTTAACGTTAAAATGTCACATAAACGAGCAGGATTTAACCTCTTCATGCACCAAACGCAACGGCGTGCAGCCGGCAGGAGGTCACGCGTTTTCTGTCCTGTCGCTCAGCAGACGCGCTGCGCTCCAGGATGAGACGCGTAGAATCAGAGTTTGTGCTCACGGAAAACCACTCAACCAGTGAAAGGAGAAAGCCGAAGCCTCATCGTGTTAAAAAGTTCTCACCCTTAAATGCGAGGAAACAAAACTCCTCTCCTTTACGCTGCGCGATCCAATCCGGGACGAGGTGTCGGTGCGTAATGGTGCGCGCTGGCAGTAAAACTCCTGCACAGGAGCTTTGCGCTTTGCATTTCCATCTCTCTCTCTCTCTCTCTCTCTCTCTCTCTCTCTCTCTCTCTCTCTCTCTCTCTCTCTCTCTCTGGTGGATCGCTTAACCGTCACATGATCGCAGCTCGGTCCGCGGAACGCAACAAATCAGAGGGTTGGCTCGTGAAGGCTCGTCTGCTCGGTGCGTCGCTATTGGCTCTGTTTGGGATTTGACGTGAGTAAAAGAAAGAGAGAGAGGGAGGTGTGTGTGTGTGTGTGTGTGTGTGTGTGTGTGTGTGTGTGTGTGTGTGTGTGTGTGTGTGTGTGTGTGTGTGTGAGAGCGAGGGGTCATATATCACTGTCATGCCCTTACTCTAACTCTAAGTCAGGTGTCAGGTCATGCTCCAGCCCACATGCTGCACCACTTCCTAATTTCTCCAGTTGACTGATTGCTGTAAACAAAACAAACACTATGAACTGTTTTCTGTGTCTTTCATACTTGGGGTTCTGATGTTGAGGACAAGGGACAGGACAGAAACAACCTCCCTCCTTTTTTTTCTGAATCAGTGACTCAGTAAAAGTGTGAGTCAGTGAGTCCACTTGCATTCCAACACAAGTGTTGCCGTCACTACAGCTGAGCAGAACCTGGTAAAAACACCATACATCGGACAAGCGAACATCTCCCGTCTGGATGCATTTACTGCTGGATTAACTTTCACAGTTTGGATAAGTGACCCTTTTAAGACTGCTTTCAGAATGTTTTGCTGTATGTGCCCCACAGAGTCATGATGTTGTGTAAAATGATATTTAAAGTCTCACTGAGAGGTGAATAACGAGCTCTCGCTCTCCCAAAAGTTCAAAACTTTGACTTATCCTAGCTCCTTAAAGATCTAGGCAGCTGTGGTACTGCTGAAAACCCTACTGCTGACACAAAATCAGAAACGTACAACCACAATGATTTTACTGTATTTTACCCAAGTCATTTAGGTTCATGTAAGGTTTAAAGGTGGTAACACTTGCATTGTAAGACGTACTCTGGGGGAAAAAAGCACAAGTGCATTTGTTTCAGGAACTAGAAGTCAGCCACATCAGAGACGTGCTTCAGACAACCGGATCTGGAGTCTCATTTCATGATATTTGGACATCTCTCCTCTGATTGTTTAACAGCAACGTGACTCTACCACTGACTGTTTGCATTGCCACTAATAACACAAGCCTGAAGAAGTTCTGCTGTGTGGTGGAGTTGCTAATGCTAATGGTTAGCTTTTACCAGCTAAAACGTTCTCTGCTGTTTTCTGGACAACAGCCTTTCCCGTCGTGAGTCAAGATGGGTGAGTCCATGAACGTTAAATGACAGTGTGACGTAGATCCGTGTGGCTTTTCTAATCCTAGAAATTCACTGTCTATTTTCTATCAGAAGCTAATGCAGGAGCTAGGTGTAGGAGACTATTTTTTGTTCCGCCTAATTGAAAAACTCAGAGTGACCCATCATATTCAGATATAATAATAAAAATGGGTTTTCAGTGTTCCACACCTTTTAAAGGACCAAAGCTAGTAAACAGGAGTGATGCAGAATTTATTTTTTGTACCCCTAAGATGCCACGGCATCTTTTCATATCAAGTGAAGCAGGCTAGAGGGTAACATTGAGCTAACAATGCTAACGGTGAATTAGAAGCTAATGGTCGGCTGCATGTGTGAAGTGCATAATGAGTGAATCGTGGCATTTTACTTCCTTCAATGAGTTGTTCAGAACTATAACAGCAAGACGACAAACTCCTGTGATGCCAGAGGTATAATACCGTAATGAGTGTAGTAAGTGCTCCCTAAAGTTAAACGCCCAAGAGTGCTAACACCAGATATAACACTGCATTTATTTGTGAACTTACTGTGAATGACTCATCTTCACTTGCCATCTAGAGTCTTCTGGTGCTGATCCGTTACTGGCAACAGAAAGTGAGAACGTAACGTTTTGTAAAAATGGCCTGCAGTAACCACATTTGACCACAGGATGTCATTCTTACTTTATTCTAACATAATACACCTTTAACCATTTTTAGATGTTCATGTTATGAAGATTTTCTGGTTAAAATCCACGAAACATCCTACTTTTATTCGGCGGCATCTTTTAAACTTAAAAACCTACCCGTGTGCGTGTTCTCCAAGCCCTAGATGGGTTTCATGGATCAAAGTGATTTATTTCCCCCCGGTAAAGTCATTGTGCCAAAAGTGAAATGGAGAAAACGTGTTTCTTCTCAGTTAACGAAGCTGGCAGTTTCACTGAGGAAGCTCTGTTTGGGAGGTATGTTAAATACTGTCGAATCTGAGAGAGGCAAACGCCAAGATCAATTCTGTTTTGTAATTTTAGGGAAAACAATTTGCATCTGTCCAAAAAAGCTTCTGGGGCTCTTCCTTCACCCACGGCGCAGTAACTCCTAATGTAATCAACTCAAAAACAATGAAAACCATGCAAATGCATGAATTTTGATTATTTGGGTGGTAAATGGATCTTTGGTCTATCTTACTGGAAACTCAAGATCTGTTTTTTGTTACCTGGCCTTTTCTGTCATCTGGGGTTGAGTGTTTATGTTGTAACCAGCTTAAACAGCACCAGCTGACCAGTAGATCCCCGTAGCCTTAAACCCTGCATGTAAACAGGAAGCTGTAAAGGTTCACTAGATGATCAGAGCAAGTCTCTTCCCTCTCGTGATGGTGACCTCCGACTTACCGTAACAAACGTAAACGTATACAGTAAATCCGTGTTGGTAGCAGTAAAAGCATCCAGTCTCCTACTGAACTGATCCAGCTGGTCTTTTCACCTGTTACGAGAGCTTTTTTCCCAGTGAAATGGTGTGTTTTTCAGTGAGATCAACCTTTTGCCTAAAGTTGCTGTTTTTCTTAAGTAGCCAGTGCACACAGCCATCTATTCTGGGACCTTCCCCTGAGACGGTCACAACACAAACACAAATGCTTGTTTTCAGAAAGTGTTTTTGGGAGCAAAGCTTCCCTGTGAGAATTATGCAAAGGGTTTATGACAAAACTAGAAAGAACTTTAACCCCCCATTCAGCCCGTACCACTACCACAAACTCCCACCCTCCTCCCTCTAATGCACTTCCTAGACAGCTTAGTTGGCATTTAGTTACACTGACAAGTCTCATCCTATTTGATGGATTAGGGGTCTTTGCAGTTTGGATAGGCTATGCCCACAACACAAAGCTAGCTTTGTATCTGCATGTTTGTCTGTGTGGCTAACATCTATAACGACAGATTCAGGGCCTCTCATTTGTGCATGAGTGCAGACATATTAATATTATTTACTCCCAGTTGGCTAAAATTGTCATTTAAATTTATATGACCTGAGGTTTACATTTTCTTGCTTGTGTGGCTTTTGGTTACTGAGTAAATGAATCTTTTACCAGTAAAACCTTCGTTGTTTTATCCTTCGCGAGTCATGAGACTCGCAGAATGTCCAGGAGAGAAGGAGACACAAAGGGGAAAGGACAAAGAAGACAGGCTGTGGATCTATCTGGCACAGTTTGGATAGTCCCAGTGCATTTTGGAACATTCTTTGATGTTTTCCTCTCGTCAAGGATAGGCATTAGCAGCATCTCAGGCTAGCGTTAGCAGTAGCTGTGTGACCGACCTTAAACTTTTTTTAAGTGTTGGTTTTTGATGCTGTCTTACTGTCCAGGTTTGTATACAGTGCCTGACCCCAGTTTCACACTGCAAGCATCAGCAGAAAGGAACAGCAGCGGGGCGGCTCACTCGCAAACTTCAAAGAGGTCCTTTTCACACCGGGAGAGTCTTGGCCGCGGCACGGCCTCCTCGCTGTACTCACGAGATTCTGCAATCCCTCGAGTTTTCCGACACCTTCCTCATGGAGAGATCACAACCCCCGCAAGGAATCACACCATTGCACTTCTCGAAAGAAACTGGTGGTAAACAAAGCCGTTCGGTCACACGTGCTGACGTAAGTTATATATAACATTGCAACGTTGCATTTTATTTTGACAATAACTGGGTATTTGACACTGAAACCGTGTGTGGTTTCCTGTCTCACACTGTTAACTGCGGAAATTGACGTGTCCCAGGAGCGGCTTGTGGAAAAAATAGAACTCGATCCTATCTTTAGCGGCGTGGCGCGTCATGCCGCTTCTGGGGCGTGCCTGAAAATTGCCGCGTCGCGGCTCATTTGAAACACTCCATAGATTATAATTGGATTCTATTTGAAGCGGTGCCGCTTCGATGCCTTTCCGTTCCGCTGATGCTTGCAGTGTGAAACTGGGGTTTGTCACTTCTGGACCATGGGTCCCCAGAAGAACGAAAAAATGAATGTAAGTCAACAGGGCTAAAAATCTAATTCCGCTTGTTTTGTGCCATGGATTCCACATTTGATGTCTTGAATATTTTTTAAACGGGGAAACAATATTTTTGGTATTGTGTGAAAATAGGTCCAGGACTACCTTCACCAAAGTGATGTCATCAAACCAGACACAGAGAAAACTGAGGGAAAAGGGCTGTAAGTTCAGCAAACTTCCCACAGGAGGAAAGAATCACCATAAATCTGGTCATGTGGTAAGTAGCAGCTACCCTAGGGGGGAGGAGATTATGTGGTGACGTCACACATGCAACGTGCTGATTTCTGGTATGTAGTCATGCTAATTACAAACTTTTACAAGCTGATAAAAAGTACGTGACTGACATGGTCGAAACACCTGTCATTACTTTTACTTAAATTGCAGTACAACATATGTGCAATCCAGGGCGTAAGGCTAAGCGGATTAGATAATAGTGTTTTTAGCCACGTTGACTTGCATTCATTTTTTCGCTCTTCCGGGGACCCATGAGCCGACCGGAAAGGGAGGAGACTTCGGCTCCCTATCATACTTTTGGAGATTCACCAGGAACACAGAATAGATGTTTCATGGAGCTTATGAAAGGGGAAACTCGTTTTACATCTAGCTACATTAGCAATGGTCTGTAGGAATGAATGCCCTGTAAGTCGTCCTCTGGGAAAAAACTGCCTTGGTGTGCCTTTTTCAGCACGGAGGAGAAGCTTCTGACAGCAGGATCTGGAGTTTTATTTCCTGATGTTTGGACATCTCTCCTCTGATTGGCTAACAGCAACACGACTCTACCACTGACTCACTTTGCTCTAAGTTGATGTTTTATCTCCAAAAATAACACAAGCCCAGAGGAGTTCTGATGTGTGAAGTTGCTAATGCTAACAGTTAGCTTCTACAAGCCAAGACGTTCTTTGCTGTTTCCTGGACACTAAACCAACAACAGCCTTCCCCGTCATGAGTCAAAATGGGTGAGCCCATGAATGTTAGTGACAGTGTGATGTAGATCTGTCAGGATTTTCTAATCCTAGAGTTTCACCATCTGTTTTCTATCAGAAGCTACTGCAGGAGCTAGGTGTAGGAGAGTTTTTTCATATTTGGGCTGCATGACAAATTCAGAGTGACCGATTAAAATCAGAAATAATCATTAAAAATGTTTGTTCAGTGAAGTTGACCTTTAGGGTTGTAAGGAATTTAACATGAACTCAAAGTGAAGGAAGCAGCAAGTTTAAATTCAAGAGTACTATCTTATATAAGAAACATGCAAAGTCTATTACGTAATATGTGCCTCCTGAGTTACATTTTATTACCAGCCTTGTTCATTTTTGGTGTCTTAAAGCTGCTGGAGTGATTGCTGGAGTTGCCCTGAAGGGAGTTGAACATATTGGTCACATCATGGTGCAGATTTATTTAAGATGTGACCTTTATAGAAATGGAAAAGCGTTCTCATTTTAATGCACTGAGGTAATTAGCCATTGTGATAATATGAAAACAAGTGTGAATATGTGATCACCTAGAGTGTGTATGGTATATTTTCTATACAGTTGGACTGTTTGAGGAATAGCCACAAAACCATGAGATTGTTGGTCATTATGTTATGACATATTAACAGAAGACATATCTAATGTAAAAGCACTTTAAAAACATTAAGCTACATCTTTGCTGATTATCTAAATGACAAATGCAAAGGAAGTAAAAAACTTGACATCACCGGAACACACATTTATCAGCTGTTTGTTCTCCTTTCATTGATTTAACCTACAAAATCAAGTTCATGAACCCATCCTGTCGTCAGCAAACCTCAGGGTTCATAATGTGACTTTCATGTTTACTATGCGCTTGTTTCAATATAGCACGTTCTGTGGAATATATCACATTCTGCTGTTTTCTTACTTACCCAGCCATCTTTGATCCTAAAATCTGACAGAATCCTCTTTCTTCGTGGCTTTTTCAGTAGTGGAGTCTCGTTTGATGTGAAGATGAGATATTGTTCAATCCGGTACCTGAAATTCCTTGGAGGAAAAACTAAAGCAAATTATTCTGTCTGTGAAAGGGTTTGATAATAATCTTGTACTGATGCAAATAAAATGGAAAACAGCATACTCAGACTCTGACATAAAAGTCACATTTGGATTTAAAATGAGTACCCCCCACAGGGCCCCCGAGGGACACAGTCGAACGCCTTCTCCAAATCCACAAAATGCATGCAGATTGGTTGGGCAGACTCCAACGCACCCTCCCAGACTCCCCTAATGGTATAGAGCTGGTCCAATGTTGAACAGCAAGGATGAAAACCACATTGCTTCTCCTAAATCCGAGGTTCGACAATCCGATGGACCCTCCTCTCCAGAACTCCTGAATAGACCTTACCGGGAAGGTGTGAAGAATAAACAATAATGAATGATGTTAAAGTTCTTACCATAATATTTAAGAATTCAGAGTCATTCTTAGTTTGTTCATACTTTCAAGGACTCAAAGTGACTTTTCGAAAATGATCTAAAGCAACATTTCTTGAGGTACAGTATTTTGATTGTTTTCCTACTCAGATTTATTTTCAAGAGTTTGAGCCACTTAAAGTAACACATGACGCCCTACTGGTTGAAAGTGGAATTACAACTATGATGAACAATCCTTCTGCAGAATGCTGTAGCTAGGGCTAACAAGAAGCTAATGCTAACACAAGCCAACTAATACTAAAATATACCCCTAAGTAAAAAGATTTACACTATAGGACAAACATATTATTACTTCCAAGTCCATTAGCAACAAAGCCAGGTCACCATCAGTCCGTGATTTTGTAGCCTCCTTTAGCTCCCTCAAACTAGTGTAGGATGAGATTTATTGTTTTTCTAGGACTGAAATGAGGACATTTCATTTAAAGAGAGGGAAGAGTGTAGGATGAGATTCATTGTTTGATATCGTTTGTGTCTGGTGAATTTCTCTGGCGGAGTGATATATCCGAGAGAGGGTGCTGTTCGGTCAGTGGAGAGTTAGCGGGCAAAAAAAACAAGAAAGATATAACGGTTAATAAAGTTATGGCTGCAGCTCTGATGAAGACGTTTCCCCGTGTCGTTTCTTCGATCTCTATCTCTCTCTACCCATGACCCTGGAGTGGAGTAACATTCAGCTCACCCAGAGTGTTAAACTAGCGTAGACCATGCCGATGTTCACTCTGGTTTTAGCTTTTTGTTTCTCCTCCAATGACAATACTCTCTTACTTTTGCTTCCAGGCTCCGCCATGATGCCAACAAAAAGCAAACTTCCTGTTTTTCTTCCTCTTGTGTTTTTTTTATTAACGATCAGCAAACTGGAAACACTAATGCTAGCATGACAGCTAACATTCACAAAGCATGTAACGAGCTCCTGTTATAGAGCACCTTCCCGCTCCACAAAACTGTTAGGTGTAGTATCCGGCAAGCAGAGGGCCGCAGAGTGGTGTCAAATGGGAATCTGGTCATGTTTCTAACTCAACACTGACATCAATGTTAAAGCTTTAAAGTTAAAAAAACATTTAGTGTTAATTTAACTCTGAATGACTCTGAGGCCTAGTCCACACGTAGCCGGGGTTTTAAAAAAATGAATATCCGCCCCTCCAAAACCGTGCATCCACACCACTGCGTTTTAAAAAAAACTCTGTCCACACGTACCCGGATAAATACGTTGTTAAGGACATGCCAGACCTGTAGGCGGCAGTACTTCCCCCGTTCTTAACCTCGTCCTTCGTCTGTGGTCTTCCGCAAGGAGCAGTAATTCCGCTTGCAAAAACAAACAAGCAAAAAGCGCTTGGACAATTGATGGATCGGGTAGTGACAGAGCACAGCTCTGAGGGCTTCCATGATGCCGGCTAGTGTAAACACAGGTCGCACACGTGATGCCAGCATTTTTTTTGTCGCAGAAAGTGATGTTGCGGACCTTAAAACTCCGGTTTTGTCCGTCCACACGCAGACACCCAAAACGGAGAAAACGCAGATCTTCACTTTGGCCGGAGTTTTTAAAAAGATCCGTTTTCGTGTGAAAAAACTCCGTTTTCGTGTGGATGACAGGCCAAAACGTAGAAAAATATCTACGTTTTGGCAGATCCCCGGCTACGTGTGGACAGGGCCTGAGTCTCGTAAACAAAATTTGCTCTTCAGGTATATTCTTTGCTCTTGTTTTTGACGTGGCTGTTTCTCATTTTTGCAACTTGAGGTTGCTGTGGCATCATACAAGGACAAACCTAAATATGAGTGAAAAGGCTGCCAGTTCAAAAGAAAGAAAGAAATTTAAAACCTCGAACAACTCAAAACTTTAAAGCATCAAGCACAATTCTGACTCCTTCCTAACAAAGTCAATAGACCTCATGGGGCATTACACGGAGTAGTACCGCACATAGTCTCCTCTGCTCAAAACTTTAGTTGATAATTCTGGCGTTCCATGATTCATTTCATTTGCAGAGACAACATGAGCCCACCTTTACTCTGATGGTTACCACGTGTCACAAATAAAATTAGATACCATGAAAATCCTAATGATGATACCTTGAAGGGTTTAACCTTTTGCTTCTGGGAAGTACAGTGCAGTAAAACCGAGTAATAAACTAAGACATTTCCACTATTAAGTTTTGTTTTTCCTTTCAGAAAGAAAAGAAAACCTCCTCAGGTCCCAGAAACAGCTACTTTACCAGAACAGAGGCTGCTGTGTTTCGAGCTGCTGTCATGGCTGTTGCCATGCTTCACAGAGAATTTTCTGCCTCCAAGTCCAGCATCTGTAGTCCTAATCCAAACCGTTCACAGACAGAGAGAACAAAGCGCTGCCTTTATTTAAACACCAAACCAGGGGTATTATATGTCCCTCTTCCTTCTCTGTCTGTTTTGATCTAAAAAAGTGGTTAGCTTCGATATTTAGAAGCCAAGTCACAATTTAATGGATTTAAATGATGTCTCTGCCTCTTTACAGATTCCACTGGCAAGAGAGGAAGAGAAGGGCTGTTGGGGGTTGGTTAGATTTCCGGTAAATAATCATTTTATGCATAGAAATTAGACACATTAAACAATTGACCAAAAACAAAAATGTTGATAAAATTCAAACTGTTGGTAATATTACTGCCTCATGAAATACATCAGTAGTATTTTTTTTTCAAGTGACTGTGTGTATTTTCCCTGACAATAGGGTGCAGTGCAAACCTAAATCACTGGAAGAAAGTGGTATTTTTGTGTTCGAGTAAGACTTTACCAACGGATGCCCATTAGGGTCAAAAATCCTTGGGAGCACAACTTTCAAATGAGCACTTCGTCAAATTGTTCCACTTCCAGCTAAATGACAAGCACATCAGATTTATGTCAATCCAGATTATTTTTCTACTTTTTAATTTGGGCTTCCTGACAGGGTTGCGGAAGGCGCTTTATAAATAAAGCTTTGATTGATTGATTGATTTAACACAACAGTGTTTACAAGACTTTAAGCTATTGCTTTCTAGCTAGTTTTAGCGATTCTTCAGCCAGAAACGGCATGCTGTAGTGGTCCGCTGAGCAGAAATGGCCTCTGAAAGTGTTGTGGTTCAGGTACACAGCAGAACTCCTCCAGGCTTGTGTTATTTGGGGAGATAAAACATCAACGTTGTAAAGCTAACATAGTCGGTGGTAGTGTTGAGTTGCTGTCAGCCAATCAGAGGTGAGATGGCCAAATATCAGGAAACAAGACTCCAGATCCTATCAGCTCAACTTTGATCTGGCTAACTTTTAGTTCCTAAAACAGGCGCACCAGAGCTTTTTTTCCCCAGCGTACAACTGACAATGCATTCAATCCTGCTCGAGACCACTGCAGATGTAATAAAAATATGAGTAACGTAGCATTTTTAGCAATACTACCATTTAATAATCGTGATTTGTCTGGTCAATTTGATGATATCGGGCCCTGAAGATAAGACTGAGATCCTCATCTGTGCCCCAGACAAGCTGGTTCCCAAAGTCAGAGACTCTCTTGGTCAGCTTGCTTCTCACACCAAACCTTCAGTCAGGAATCTTGGTCTGACCTTTGACCCAGCTCTCACCCTGGATTCTCATGTCAGTTCTCTTGTTCGCTCTTCCTTCTTCCATCTCAGGAACATTGCTAAGATGAGTCCCATTCTGTCCCGCTCTGAACTTGAAACAGTTCTCCACACCTTCATCTCCTCACGCTTAGACTACTGTAACTCTCTTTTCACGTGTCTGAGCAGAACCTCCCTGAACCACCTACAGGTGGTTCAGAATGCCTGTGCTCGGCTTCTGACCAAGTCCTCCAAACACACCCACATCACCCCGCTTCTCCTCCAGCTTCACTGGCTGCCAGTCAACTTCAGGGTTCATTTCAAGATCCTGGTTCTGGTCTATAGGGCCTTACATGGACAAGCACCATCTTACATTGGTGATCTTCTTAGGCCCTGTCCACACGTAGCCGGGGATCTGCCAAAACGTAGATATTTTTCTACGTTTTGGCCTGTCATCCACACGAAAACGGAGTTTTTTCACACGAAAACGGATCTTTTTAAAAACTCCGGCCAAAGTGAAGATCTGCATTTTCTCCGTTTTGGGTGTCTGCGTGTGGACGGACAAAACCGGAGTTTGAAGGTCCGCAACGTCACTTTCCGCGACAAAAAAATGCTGACATCACGTGTGCGACCTGTGTTTAAACTAGCCGACAGCATGGATGCCCTCAGAGCTGCGCTCGCTTTATCAATTGTCCAAGCGCTTTTTGCTTGTTTGTTTTTGCAGCGGAATTACTGCTCCTTGCGGAAGACCACAGACGAAGGACGAGGTTAAGAACGGGGGAAATACTGCCGCCTACAGGTCTGGCATGTCCTTAACAACGTATTTATCCGGATACGTGTGGACAGAGTTTTTTTTTTAAAACGAGGTGGTGTGGATGCAAGTTTTTGGAGGGGCAGATATTTGTTTTTAAAAAAACCCGGCTACGTGTGGACTAGGCCTTAGTCCCTATACCCCCAGCAGGTCGCTGAGGTCCAGTGACCAAAGCCTACTGGTTGTGCAGCACCAGGCTAAAGACCAAAGATGACAGATCATCTGCTGCTGTGGCCCCCAGACTCTGGACCTCTCTCCCCCTGAGCCTGAGATCAGTGGACTCAGTGGTCTCCTTTAAAAAGCAGCTGAAGACTCACTTGTTCAAGCTGGCTTTTGTATGACCTTCTTCACCTCTCTCTCTTTATTCTGCTCTCCCCACCTATTCCAACTTCCTCAGGATCCACTGATTTCCCTCTTTCCTGTTCACTCTCTCTTTTTCTTAACATTTTTTTAATCACAATAGCCTATTTTTGCTCATTTTAATATATTTTTAAACATTTTCTAAATGCTTTTTTATGTTTTTGCAATTTTTGTTTTTGTGAAGCGCCTCGTGATTTTTTATCTTGAGAGGCGCTATAGAAATGATCTTTTCTTCTTCTTCTTCTTTTTATTTTTTATGATCCACTAAAGTTATGAAATAATATTTTTCTAAAATGAAGTCTTTTGAAGACAATTGTCTTCTAAGTCAACAAGTTTCCTGATAAGTGTAAATTGCCTTATTTCCTGGGCTTTAGGGATTGTGACTTTTGTTTAAGCGGATTACTTCAACTATGCGAGTGTCAGTAGCAGGAATTCCCTTATTATTCTTAAATTATAAATGATTTCTAAGACCAACTAGTTAGCAGAGCATTAGTATGAGAAGCTACTGTAGTGATGAAATTCAGCCCAGTCCTGGGCAGGTGGTTGAGTCACCGCCTCAGGAGAGACATTACACGGGTTTATAAGTCAGGGACTGTGCCCACTTGTTTCTCTTTGGTTTCTGCCTCCGTCTGCAGCACCTCTCAGCTGTGACAGCATAACAACAACAAGAAGCTGTTTCATATAGCAGCTCAGGGGTGAGGTAAGTGGTAAAACAGAAAGACTACATTTTCGTTTCTGGTAACACTACCGCTGCTTTCACTGGGTCCTTTAAAAAGCAGCAAAGCTTACCGCTCCATGATTATTTACCCAGCACTAATGTACACCAGGATCTGTCACTATGAGTTAGCTGCAGTCATCCTATACTCTTGTAGGAGGTTATAAAACTTTGCTGAGCCACACTAACTTCCAGTTGCAGGTCAAGGCAGTTACTCAGTTAGAAATTCTTGTTGCATTTGTTTGTTAGAAGTTATTAAAGCTATTTTCTGGTGTGTTTCAACTCTACAGTAGTGTGCCCAGCTCCAGTAATGCCGTCCTCTGAGATCCTCAGGTGTGCCACCTCATTCTGGCCCATTTTTCCAACATGAAGGCCTCGATTATATTTGCCCAAAGTTTCCCTGAGCTAAGCGTCTCTGACCTATTACCCAAAGTTCCACAAAACCGGTTTTGTTCAAGTCTCTTTAACCCTTACCTCACATTAGAGCATTTTTTTGTGCTGACACGTGTATTTTTGTGAATAACTTTGGCTGTGTTAATGCAATTTATCTAATTTTTATGGAGGATGTGTATTTTGGAAGGAATTACAAAAAAAAGTTTGAAAAAATATTCAACCTACTTTATTAAAACGTGGAAATCATTTTGTACAGTTAAGCACATTGAAGCATTTTTTTGTGCCATTGACTTTCATGTAAATCATATATTTTGAATTAGCATAAATATTGGCATAATTTTAAAAAATTATGATTGTGCCCGTGTTTACAGTCTCATCACAAATGTAAGAAGCAGTTTTTACCGTTTTTCACTACATGGCATACTTTCTCCATATATAGCAGGGCAATGGCTGACCCAGCATTTAAACTGAATGATTTAGCTGTATTTCTTTACCTCTGACTGCCCATTATAATACATATTTTGCAAAAAAATGGTTTGTGTGTTATTTAGAGATGCCATACAATAGTTTGAATGTGTGTGTTCTGAATTTTTGGTAATTGTGCTTTTTCAGTGTTCTTTCAAAAAATAAGCCTGACTGAATGTACAAAATTAGCTTATTCTGCAAAATAGCATTTTGACATGTGTTCCTTTGTGTGTGATTGTGCAGGCATGCGTGTATGTAGGTATCAAAGCACTTTACAGATCTTCAAAAGACAGATCTGTGATCATTATCTGGAGTGGTTGAGCAGGTGTGGGTAATGGGAGTGTAGGGGGGGGGCACAGGTTCTCACACTCTGTTGACTTCATGAATATTCATCAAAGGCATGCTATATATCAAAAATCAAAGGATTTTCTGCTAAATTTCAGATACTCATTCACAATTTTACTTTTGCAAAATGTTATTTCAATAAGTACAAAGCATTTGCATGGATGAAAGCTAAGATGAAGGCTGAAAAACTTCAAAGGCATACATTTGTTTTTCAAAACAAATTCCTGCAGAATCGAATTTTGTTTACATTCAGTAGGGGCAGCTTACACAGGTGCACCAATTGATCAAAAGTACATATATGAGACTCAGATCAGGATTCATTTCTTTGAACCGCAACCATGAGAAGAAGATTCAACGTGAATGAAGCCCTGGAGGTGTTTCAGCAGCTTGAGGAAGAGGGAGAGTCAGCCTCATCCTCATCCACGGATGACAGCTGTTCTTCGGATGAAGAGGCTGAAGATCAGGCCTTTACCCCAGGGCCTGATTCAGGGGAAGAAATGGAAGAAGGTTCAGATGAGGAGGTGGTTGCCGCAGAGGAGAGATGGGACCATCCTTTGTGGCAATCAAAGAGCGGGATCGCCTGGTCCCCGACACCCGACACCAGGATCCCCTTTCGGGCTCCAGACGTCCGCCATTGTGGGATCACCCGCCTCGCTGTCAGCTACATCCAAACTATTGAGGACAGCTTCGATTTTTTTTAACTACAACAATCCTAGATATAATAATAAAATACACCAATATAGAGGGAAGAAGAAAATATGACGATTGGACACCGCGTGGAACTCCGGGCATTGTTTGGGTTGCTCATCCTCGCTGGTGTGCACCGTTCCCGTGGGGAATCATCTGCCAGCCTCTGATGACCGCTTGACCAGGGCAGCGCGCCGGTTGGTGCAGCAGGACAAGCTCGCTCCCCTGCGGGAAGTGTGGGACCTCTGGGCGGCCCGGCTCCCTCTCGCCTACAACCCCGGTGAAGATGTCTGCGTTGATGAACAGCTCGTCGGATTCAGAGGTCGCTGCAACTTCAAGCAGTACATGCCCTCAAAACCGGCAAAATATGGCATCAAGCTGTGGGTGGTGTGCGATGTGGCCACTTCTTATGCCTGGGGGATTATTCCCTATCTGGGCAAGACGACTCGAGACGCCCCGGCAGAAAGGGGGCAAGGGAAGCGGGTGGTGCTGGAACTCACGGAGGGTCTGAGCGGCCGCACTGTCACCACGGACAATTTTTTCACCTCGCTGGTTCTTGGAGAGGAGCTGCTAAAAAAAAATCTGTCTTGTGGGAACAGTTAGGCGCAACAAGCCAGAGTTGCCCCCACAGCTGCTCCAGATGAAAAGCAGAGCGGGTCTGTCCTCCCTGTTCGGCTTCACCTCCACCGCCACCGCGGTGAGCTACTCCAAAGCGCCGGCGGAACGTTCTGCTCCTCGGCACCAAACACCATCAGGTTCAGATCCAGGAGGGACCGCAGCAGAAGCCGACCGTAATCATTGATTACAACCGCTGCAAAGGGGCAGTTGACAACTTGGACAAGGTAATCTATTTATTTTATTTTGTTTTATTATAATTCACCAACCTAATTGCATATGTAGTTTATTTATTCATTTATTTTTATTCCAGCTCAGCTGCCGCCGCAAGACCAGACGTTGGACCATGTCGCTCTTCTGCAACATGTTAGATGTGAGCGCCTACAATGCCCTGGTCCTGTGGCTGTCTGGAACTGGCCTGGAACCAGCAGAAGAGGAGCATCTGGAGCTCCATGGTGAGACCAGCCCAGGCGAGATGCACTCGCTTGCCGCGGTTCAGCAGCGCTGCAGCTTTGTTGCAGGTGCAGCACCAGCCCAGGAGCAGACAAAGAAAAATGCCACCTTTGCAGAGGGAAGAGGAGCGTGCATGCACGCTTTTGCCAAGCATGTGGACAGGCTGTTAGCTCACTCCCCTCTGTGTTTCTCTCTCTTTCTCTCTCTCTCTCTCTCTCTCTCTCTCTCTCTCTCTCTCTCTCTCACACACACACACACACACACACACACACACACACACACACACACACACACACACACACACTTTTTCTTTGTTCGTGTGCTTTAATAAAGTGTTCAACTGGTTATCTTTGTAAGTGCATTTTTTTGTGCTCGAATGACTTTAACGTGAGTATTTTAGAAAATATGACATTACACAAAAACTACAAAGTGAGCAAAAAATATTTTTATGCCTATTTGTGACACTCCAAGGCTGTGACAACTTACCCACAAAAAAGGTCATCTGGACATAACACACAAAAAATGATTTGATTTTTTCATTTTTTGTACAGTTTTCAAACTTCAGGTTTTGCTAATAAACCTGGCAATAAAGGGGTTAAATCTGAGAAACACACACATATTTTATTATATTTTGTTAGGGCTGAAGCCAAGGATGAAATTCATGTAAAAAAATTGGGACTTATGAAATATTATATAATATTTCTAAAGGAAGCTTTCTAAGTGCATTTTTTTGTGCTCTAATGACTTTAATGTGAGTATTTTAGAAAATATGACATTACACAAAAACTACAAAGTGAGCAAAAAATATTTTTATGCCTATTTGTGACACTCCAAGGCTGTGACAACTTACCCACAAAAAAGGTCATCTGGACATAACACACAAAAAATGATTTGATTTTTTCATTTTTTGTACAGTTTTCAAACTTCAGGTTTTGCTAATAAACCTGGCAATAAAGGGGTTAAATCTGAGAAACACACACATATTTTATTATATTTTGTTAGGGCTGAAGCCAAGGATGAAATTCATGTAAAAAAATTGGGACTTATGAAATATTATATAATATTTCTAAAGGAAGCTTTCTAAGTGCATTTTTTTGTGCTCTAATGACATTAACGTTAGAAAATTTAAACGTTGGGTAAGGGTTAAAGAAGAAACACACAATTTTGCCAGATGTTGTTCCTTGTTTCTTTCCACAAAGTCATAAAAAAATTATGTTAAAAAGGGTGAAGAAGGAACGGTGTCATGACATCAGGATCTCCTTGTTGTTGTCCAGAGCTGCTGCAGAGTGAGGTGCCGCTTGGAAATGAAATCATCTTTAGATCGGTGCATTTACACGACAGGCGATCGTTTTTTCTGCCACATGGTTCAGCATTTACAACCTCAACTTTGCAGCTTCTGCAGACTCTCCCCTTCCTTGACTCCTGCCTGCTTCAAAACACCTCCTTAAATAACTTGTTTACATCCAGGCAGAGCTGCTCGTCTCCTTCCTTAAGTGATTATGTTTAATTGGTTCAGAGCCAGCAGCTACATTCTGAAACTCCAAAGTCTGGAGGTCTTATCATGAGAGGAATTGTGCAATTAAGAAACTTTGATCCCAACAAACATGTCACTAGGAGTTTAGATCATCACCTCTTAACAAACTTAAGTTTATTTGTGAGAATCAGAGAATCAAAAAATTTGCAGGTTAAATATGCTTGCTTCCCAAGTTTACTGAGAAAATCAACTCATGATGGAGTACTTTTCAGCCCAAAGCTTTAATTATTGCTTCTCAGTTTAACTGAGAAAGTTCCTCGGATGAGAAAAACATGTCTTCAGAAACCTGGCTAAGAAGTCTGGTGGCAATAAAATGATCAATAAAAAATAGGTTTATGAAATTCTTTGTGCTAAATCCCTCTCACAGAAAGTGACTTCAGCATTTTTATTCTTGACATTTTTTCAGGGCTCTGTCACTTTAAGAAAACAAGCTGGAGCTGGCCATGCCTACCTGTCCACCGCTCAGGCTGCTATAAGCTGAGAAGCTCCAACATCCGGGAGGGGCTCGTAGTAGAGCTGCTGCTCCTCCAGCAGTAGTGTTCTCTTATACGTCAGAGGCTGTTTATTCTAAATTCCCCGTTTGTGACATCACAAATGGGAACTTTTTAAAACTTCCCCTTTTAGATGATGTTTCTTAAAACAAAACACTGACAGATAACAGATTTTTTTTGTTTCAGGTTTGTAGTGTTTATAGAGGCAGTAGAGACCCACATGGCAGCACAAAACGATGCTAAATTTACTGTTGTATTACAAGTTCTTCTTGTGTTATAACAAGAGAAAATAGGTTTTCTTTAAAGGGCTACTGTGCAGTTTTGGCTTGCTTTTAGCACCCTCTAGTGTCCAATTAGTAGAACCAAAAGTGAAACTTATCTCCACGCTGTGCGTTTACCTTTTTAACACCTTAAACTAACTGTTGAAATGTCTCTCCAGACTTTCTTAGTGTCTACAGGAGTGATTCCTCACTAAATTAAACTAAATCCACTGTGTTCATGATCAGGAAGCATGCTGGAAGCAGACTGCAGCGCTAGCATGTCAGCTCCACTTTACCAAGTCCAACAGGGACTGGACAGCTGTGGTATTCTGGCCACCGGGGGTGGTGGGGTCTGAGTGGCATTTCATTAGCCCTATGAAGGGAAGTTTTTGCACAAACAGGCTCAAGAAAATTATTTAAAAATATGAAAAAGCTGCATAGCATGCCTTTAAACAAAAATGATAAGTAACAAGTCAAAAAGAGCCTGAGTGCAAGCAGTTTGTGTTATGGCAAGAGTCGAGAAAGTTAGAAAACAAGGTTGAAATCACAAGGTCAACTTTCCTCGTGGGGTCACCCATTAGGACAGTGGGAGGGTTAAGGTGAGACAGTCCCCTTCAGGATTTTCTACTAAAGAACAGAATTCATGGTTCCACCATTCAAAGCAGCCTCAGACCATCACACTACCACCACCATGTGTGGCTGTTGGTATGATGCAACATCATTTTCAATGGGATACTAAAGTTCCCAAAAAGTTCAAAAGTTCTTTAATGTCATCCGCCCATCAGTTATTTCCCCAAAATGCTTTAAGGTCATTAGTGTTGAAAAATATGAGATGAACTTTTGTGTTGTTTTCGTCAGCAAATGAGTGATGAACTTTGAACTTCAGTTTGGTCAGGTGAGTCCTGCCGTGTTCTAGATCTATTTATTGCTGCATCTACCTGTAAAATGTCAAATAATGTTCTTTTGCTCCTGCAGTGTCTCCCTCCTGACCTTACCTGTTCACAAAGTACTCCTAACTAACTCAGAAGTCCCCTTTGCTGCAGGTGATTTTAATCTCTGGACAGGATTGAATAGGGCCGCAGGCATTTGCTCCTCGGACATCCCAGCTGTCTGCAGGAGGCTGGACCCTTGCTGTGAGGCAGAGGAACCAGATGTCGTGTTCTGGGGGAGGTGTCTAACCCAAGACATGCAGAATCAAACCCGAACACAGATGGATGGAAAAAATAATATTTTATTTTGGAACAACGATAACTAAAGGCGCACTGGGAAGTCCAGTGGACTGAGAATGGGAATGCAGCGTCTGGAGGGGAGAACAGAGAAAGGTGAGTCCTGGGAAGTAAGTCTAAACTGAATAGTGCAGAGTGAAGATTTACTGGGGTTGAGTGGGATTGGGGAGTGAGGGTAGGTAGTGAGCCAGGGTAGATCCAAGAAGGGAGTGTACAGAGCTGGAGGGCGATCGTGGGGGTCGAGAGAGAGTGGGTCGGTCAGGGCGGATGGATGATGAACGTTGCAGAGCGATCCGGAGTCCTATGGAGTTGGGTGAGTAATTCTGATGTATCGAGAACCTGAGGAGGGTGAGCCAAAATACAAAAATTACACGAGACCAAAAATACACTAGAGTAACCAGAAAAACCTGGAGACTAGGATGAGGGCTGGAAACCACCAAGCAGTAGCAATCATCCGGCGTCGAGCTGTGTTCACCATCCCTCTTAAATAGTCGACCCACTGATTAGCAGATCAGGTGCAGCTGCCGCTCCCTCTCCTGCAAGCACACTACCCCTTCTTTCCACCGGAGCCGTCAGCAGCACTTTACTGCAGCAGCACGTCTTGCTTGCGTAAGCTGCTGCTTGGCCCTTCCCACGAGACGCGAAGCAGCAGGGGAGCAGCTGTCACCGACAGAGCACGAAGTCACATGAGTGACTTCGTCAGTAAACACAACAACAAGCAGGAGAAAACTACAACATGGCTCCAAAAGGTTTGTGTTTTATGTTCTGTCCGTTTTATAATCGCCAATACGGACCTGAAAAACAAAGGAGACCGCTAGCTAGGTGATAACTTCTCACGGGGCAACACAGTTACTAACTTTTTTTCAAGTAAAGCAACCGGAAGGCAGTATGTTTCTTTATTCTGAAAATCTCGGGAGCTTCTCTCCATTTCCGCGTCCGATTTCCTGTCTTTCCTTCCCCAAAAATGTCTAACTTGACCCGTTTCAGAGGCGTCGCGCGTTGGAAATAGAACCGACGCGTAAGGGCCGCGACATGCTGCTCCTGAGACGCGGCCGACTCGCGCTGCTGATGGCTCCGGTGGTAAAGGTTCTGTTGACCACAGCGGTTCCTATCAGCAGCTATGACGTGCTGCTGCAGTAACGTGCTGCTGACGGCTCCGGTGGAAAAAAGGGGTCAGAGATGTTGATGAAGAGAGAGTACTCACCCCGGGTCACAACACCAGACCACAGACATGAACAGGCTCTGCTGTTAGTGTGCAGAATTAGAGGAAGAAAACTTTAAAAAAAAGTTAACTAGATGCAGGAAATCGCTGCAGGCTCCTTTTATCAGGTGTTTCTGGGTTTGTGGATTAATCTGCAGCAGAGAGAAGGACTGAAAGACTCCACTGTTGGTGTCCTGTGTGGGTCATGTGGTGGCGGCACGGGGAGTCCACCATCATTTCTGTTTTCTGACACTCATGAATCTATGCAGACTCACTGTTTTAATAGACTGGGCTGCTAATGACCACATCAGAGTGACAGAAGGACTTTTGGAGTTAGTCTACGTTAACGTTTTTGCAGCAGTTCTGCCTGTATACTGACTTTAATTTTAAGGATTTAATTGTTGCCACTTGGTTTAAACTTCTTAAACATTCCAACTTGCATTACTGCATGCAAAATGCAAAACAGTTAGCAGCTTGTCTTTAATTACATTTCCTCAGACTGTGATCTTGCAGTTGCTGATGGGGCGAAAATCCTTACAGACAAGTAGAAGCTGTTTTATCAGCTTTGTAATCATGATTTTAACTCGTGGAAAATATACCACAAACTCAGCAACTCAGGAAAACTATTTGAAGAGCTCATTTGTCCAACTTTGAGACGAGAAAAACTCCCCTTCTTTTAATCCTAAACACCATTCCTTTCACTAAAACATGTTTCTAATTGGGCAGCATCACTTTAATCTTCTTTTTTGTCCAACTTCTGTGATCCTCTTGTAACAACAAGCATCCAAATGATGCTGAAGATCATTTAAGTTGTTTCTTACATCTGTTGGAAGTTTTAATTAATGCATCCGACATGCTTACAAGCCCATCTGCCTCTAAACTGCTGATTTGATGCATGTGGTGTACTCATTTAAAATAAAAAAGTCATGTCACATTTGCATCAGGCCTACTTCAGACTGATTATCTTGCATCCTTTTCGTCAGCTCATTTTTCTCTGTGCGGTTATTTTTGAGCTCCACTGTGGTGATTTCACGTCTCTGCCTTTGTTGTTTCCTATCTTTGTGATGTTTTAGTGTCTCTTTGTAGTCATTTTACACCATTTTGTTGTCATCTTGAGGAGTTTCTCACGCTTGTGCATCTCTTTGTAGTCGGGTTGAGTATCAACAGGAAACGCCACTTCACAGGCAACGATGGGCCTGCTCACAATGTTTTCGAGGGTGTGTGATGTTGTTGGTGAATTTTGAAAGGCTTTTAGTTAGATGTGAGCGTATAAAAATATCCTCCTGAGCATGTTGTTAGGAGGAGATGGTTACTGGATATTCTTGTTGGTTGAAAAACATGATGAAAGCTTTTTGGTTTTCGCACTGTAAATGGATGTTTGCATGTACATAAAAAACAAAAACAACTTTATTGTCTGAGAATTTTTGACTAGTTTCAATTCAGAGAATTTAAAGGTGGAATATGGAACTGTAATGGGCTGACCCAAAACAAGCTCAGCAGGGGAAGACTTTAGGTCTTTCTTCAGAGCAGATCGTAAGCCCAAAAGGAACCACGGCAACCGGTCCACCCAGTTTGCTCCAACAAGGCTGCCTTCATCGTACGATGAAATCTCTCACAAAGACCATTGGCCTGTGGGTGGAAAGCTGCAGTGCGGTGAAGTTTGACCCCTAAGTTGTTAGCTACCTCTGTCCACAGCTTTGAAGTGAACCAGGGGTCCCTGTCTGAGGTGAGGTCAAGGGGTACCCCGAAATGAGACACCCAAGTCGAGATGAAGGTGTGCACAATCTGCCGCAGTAGTGGAACTTAGAGGTACGACTTCTGGTGAAGGGGTGGTACGGTCCACCATGGTGAAAAGGCGGGTGAAACCACAGGATGGAGGCAATGGGCCAACCAGATCCACGTGGACTTGTTGAAACCTCACCCGTGGCACGAGAAAGCACTCTAGTGGGGCTTTAGTGTGTCTCTGAACGTTGGCCCGTTGACGTGCTAAACAGGAGGCCGCCCAGGTTTGCTTGCGCAGGCCCGGCCAAACAAACTTGTTGCCCACCAACTTGACTGAGGCCTTGACTCCGTTATGCGACAAAGAGTGAATGGAATCAAAGACTCGGTGTCTCCATGAGACAGGGACCAGAAGACGAGGTTTGCCCAATGAGACATCACACAAGAGGACTGCCTCATTGTCACCAAATGATACATCTTCAAGGCGGAGGCTGGAGTCTGCAGATACACATGTACAGGCAGAAATGTCCAACTTCTGGTCTGTTGCCATGGCTGCGTAATCCACACCCAACAGGACAGCACCAACAGTCGACCTAGACAGGCTGTCCACCATCAGGTTACATTTGCCGGCAACATGACATATGTCTCTGATATAGCGGAAAGCTGTCACTGCTGGTGGGCAAACCATGGTTCAGAAACCTTTGCCATGGTAAAAGTCAATGGTTTGTGGTCGACAAAGGCGGTGAACTTGCGACCTTCCAAAATGAACGGAAAATGGTGAGTCACCAGAAAAAGGGCGAGGAGCTCCCTGTTGAATGTGCTATATATCTGTTCATTAGGTTTGAGTTTTCGACTGAAAAAAATCGAGAGACTGTCAGGCGCCCCCGACCCATTGCTCGCACACCCCACCAATAGCAAAATCAGAGGAGTCTGTAGTTAGGGCCACGGGAGCACCTGGGGTAGAGTGTGCCAGTAGCGCAGCATCTGCCAATGTCATCTTAGCTTCATCAAAGACACGTAGCATGTCCTGTGTCCACACGACAGCTTGGTTGCCCTTCTTGCCCCTGAGGGCATCATAGAGAGGGTACGTAAGGTGAGCTGCTCGGGGAATGAAACGATTGTAAAAATTGACCATCCCCAAAAACTCTTGTAGAGACTTTACAGATGCAGGGTGTGGAAAAGTCACAACTGCCCGTACCTTCGCAGGAAGGGGGACCACACCCTGAGGTGACACCAGGTGGCCCAGAAACTCGGTGGACGACAACCCAAACTGACTGTTGCTCGGGTTCATCACCAAACCATGTTCACTAAGTCTGTTGAAAAGCAAACTGAGGTGTTCCAAGTGTTTGGGGACTGATGAGCTAGCAACCAGAATGTCGTCCAAATAGACAAACAAGAAGGGCAACCCACGTAAAACAGAGTCGATGAGAAATTTGAACGTTTGTGCAGCCTCTTTAAGTCCGAAGGGCATCCGCAGGAACTGAAAAAGTCCAAAAGGGGTAATCTTTACAGTTTTGGTAATGTCCAAAGGATGCACTGGGACCTGATGGTACCTCCTCACCAAATCAACCTTACAAAATACTTTGGCAGAGGCCAGATGGTCAGAAAAATCTTGAATGTGGGGAATGGGATAGCGATCGTTGTCGGTGGCGTTGTTAAGCTGCCTGAAATCACCACAAGGGCACCATCCTCCGTCAGCCTTGGGAACCATGTGTAATGGCGACACCCAAGGACTGTCAGAGCGGCGCACAATCCCGAGGCACTCCATATTAGTGAACTCCTCCTGTGCAATCTGTATCTTAGCGGGCTACGGACACGGGCAAACACTGGAGGACCAGTGCCTGGAATGTAATGTTCAACCCCGTGTTTTGCTAAAGCAGCAGAAAACGTGGGGATTGTAATCGAAGGAAACTCGGCCAGAAACCTGTGGAACTCGTCATCTGAGGCTAGCATGTTTGCCAAAGGTAGAGGTGAAGGACCTCCCAGAGAGCATGGAAAAGTTTCAAAAGAGACAGCATCAACTAGACACCATCAACCGAAAAGCAGACAGGAAATCCATCCATCCATTTTCTGAACCCACTTGTCCACGCGGGGGAGGGGGTGGAGGATCAGCGCCCAAAATAGGTACAGAAACCAACGTTATCACAAAATCTCATTTGAAACTGCATCCATTAAAACAGAGAGTCACAAACCAAGTCCCAAAAGTCCAGACATGAGTCCCATTTGCGGCAGCCTACAGGGGACCATGCACAGGAAACCAGGTGTCAGCAGCAGAAGCTGGAATAACACTCCGCTGAGCTCCTGAATCGACGAGGAAACATCGTTGTGAAGAAACGTCCCTCAGGAAGGGCAGCTCATTTGATGAGCCAGCGTTCACTGCTGCTAGTGAGTGCTGGCTTTCCCGTTTCCCTGGTCGGGGAAGGAGCAGGGCGGAATGCAGCGTCTCGCCTTAGATCCAAACTTGTGTTGGTAAAAACACAGTCCAGCGTTTCCTCTCATATGTTCCATCACAGCTGTCACTGACATGTTCTGACATGGCTCAGCTGGCATTCGGGGAATGGTCGGCATCATGGAGTGAATGCCATGTACCCTGGAAGCAAGCAGGATCTTGTCTGCTTCCTCAGCCAATGCTCGGTAGTCCTTAGAGCGCAGATACTCAGAGCTGGCCAAGGCGGTGCGAACAACAGGTGGTAGCTGGCGTAGGAAAAGATGAGTAAAAAGAAAAGAAGTGTCACCTGTTCCAAGTAGCGCCAACATGTTTTCCATCAGTTCAGACGGTTTGCTATCTCCCAAACCATTGAGCGAGAACAGGTGGTCAGCTCTCTCCTCCTCTGACAGCTGGTAGATCCTGAGCAGACTGTCCTTCAAAACACCATATTTGTTAGCCCGCAGAGACTGCCGCAACAGCCCCATTAAACGGCGGGTAGAACCAGCGTCCAGTGCGGCGACCAATTAAAGTATTTTGTGTCATCCGAAGTAATCCCCGGAGGTGGAATTGAGCCTCAACATGTTGAAACCAAGGTTCTGGGTTGTGTTGCCAATAGTCCGGTAGCTTGATAGATGCCGCGAAGACGGCGGGGGAAACGACTGCGGCAGCCGGTAGCATTTCCCCTTCAGCGGCGGAAGGATCAACAGAATCCATCTAGGTTGGACAATCAGCAAACAATAGTCCAACGTCGGGGTCACCAGTGTAGGAGTTGGCAGATGGACGAAGGATCAGAGGAGGTATTCGTCACCAAAAACAGCAACTCAACTCCTAACTGCTATATCTCCTTGACAACTGGTCTTCACAATGAAAGCATGTACTTCCGTTTTCTTTGGTAGTAGAATAAACCATTCTCATGTAAGATTAACTCATCAACCAAACACCACAACTTCTTCTTTTTCTTCTTCTTGTGCTTTTTATTGATGCTCGGTGAACTGAAAAAGCTAACAGCTAGTAATACAGCTAACAACCATAAAGCAAGTGAAGAGGGCCCGCTATAAAGTACCTACCCGCTCCACAAAACTGTTAATTGCAGTTTTTGGCCAGTAGAGGGCTGCAGAGTGGTGTCAAATGAAACTGGTCAACAATCACGAAGATCAATGTTAAATTGATACTGTAAGACTTTAACACCAACAAACGTTTAGGACACTATTAGCTTATCAGTCCTGTTGGACTCAATTTCTCAAAACTAAGGCCATTCAAGAAGCTGTTAACATAAAAAAAAATCAAGTTCTCTCAGATTGTGAGAGTTTTTTTGAGAAATCTGGGACTCAGTGGCTAACAAGGAAAAATAACCTTTGTCTGCAGAGAAATGACATTTTATTTCTACTTTGTAGCAGCGGTGTTACACTGGCAGATGGTGCAGCTTTTCTTCTACTGAGGAGGCATAGTTAAGTCTGGCTTTGACAGATGGATAACGTCACAACTTGTTCATAAAAAATGAAAATATGGAAGTTCTCTAGTTATACAGACAAGATGTAAAGACTTCTAATTAGATCACAACTCACTGTTAGATACAGGATTTCTTTTTGACAAATGGTGAAGCAGCTGCACAAGAGTGCGGTGAAAGGCCCGGGGGGGAGGTTAAAGTCCGTTATGAGCCAAACGTGTCACCAGGCTTCTTATTCATATGTGAGGCTCGAATCTACAGTAAATGAAAGAAAAATTAACTCCAGAAAGCCTCAGAACACACAGATATAATTGGACCTCATATCAAAACACAGAAAGATATAAGTGAAAACATTAAAGTTTTTGTCTAACTTCTACATTCTTTTTATCGGACATTCGTCAAAACTTCAACATTCAGTAACGATGTTCAGCTGAAACACGGATGTAAAAGGCTTTTCTACTTCAAGCAAACGAGTTATAAAGATATTTTATTACACACAGTGTGAGCTATTTACAATAAACATCCTCATTTTTCACGCTTCTGCAGTCAAACGTGAGACAGAAATCACGGCAGGGTTTCAATCGTCCTCAGAAAACGTCCTGATTCTGTTTGTGTTTTGCGGAAACCTCTCATTTCAGTCTAATGACCCTTTTCAGAAAATCAAAAATACACATCAAACCTCAGGTTTCTGCAAGACCCATCGCAGATGAGCTGAAATCCACAAATGAAAAGTTAAGGTGAATAAAAGGAAAGAAAATGCATGTTGATACATTTTTATCTCTTAAGAGGAGCAAAATATCTACAGAAACATTTTAATGCATTTATTCCGCAACATGCAGAAAATATCAGAAAAGGTTCAAATACGTATACACGGCACATGAAACACTCTTTTTAACCAACAAGTGACATTTACTGGAAACGTGACGCCATTTCCACAAAAGTCTCTGGGCCTTTTGATCTGATGCAGTTCTGAATCATCTATGTCAGGATACCAAATGTAACGTCTGAATGTGGTCATGCACATGTACCGTTTGGGGTGGTATAGCAATGTACAGTAGTCATGCATAATCAAGATACCTAGTTATACAAAGGGTAAACACTAGGTGGCAGCCTTTTCCCACTTTGCACACGGCTGCAGTTGGCCTGGGACGGGGGAGAGGAAGGGGCATGCATAGGGCCGAGTTACACTGGGAGTCACTGATATTGCTTTTCATAAAATGTGCATTTATCCCTCATTAAAATTCATTTACACAAAAAATATGCATACAGAGACTTATTAAACTAATCTAAAGATAACGGTACTGTCCAGCCTTTCTTGCTATTTGCTTCCTCTGCCTCCTCGCACAACAAAACTAATCTCTTGATGCATTATTTTCTCCTCATGTCCTTGAGCAGCGCTGCTTCTTTTTCTGCCCCTGCCCCTCCCTTCTTCCCTTTGCTCCCTCCCCCTGCCTCTTTTCCTTCCTCCCCTCCCTCCTCCTCTCTGCAGGGCAGCTGGAGAGACTGGCATTTCTCTAACAGTGGGGTGTGGTGGGGGAGATCTGCACCCAGCATCGTCCCCCACGCTGGGCACAGAGAGGGTGGGTGTGGCGTGGCTGCAGACGGAAGTGTGTATGTGTGTGTCTGGGTCTCTACCACCGATAACATGTGACCTGATTCTCTAACGCTGAACCTGCCAGCTTCAAGCGAACGGTTTAATTGGATAAAAAAAGGTGACAAACCACACCAGAGGCTGGTGCCTTATTGCTCATTGATGTCTTTCAATTAATTTAGCTTCGGTTAAACTCTGGATTATGGGCATAATTGGACAAAATGTGGCAAATGTCAAAACTAGCTGAGAATAATTGTGAAGACCTTTTAGTGTAAAGCGTCTCTGGTGAAAACCTGTTGAGAATTAGAAGGCAGATTTAAAAAGTCATGTCAGAAAGTTCCAACATCAGGGTACAGGGCTTGATTAAGGGCCGTTCAACACCTTTAGTACAGCCAAGAGCAAAAGAAGAGATGCTACAGAAGCAGCAGCAGGCGAATCGGGGACGGTCGCCCGCTGTGGAGATCGGACGTGTCTGTTTAGCCTCACCGGTGATGAGAGAGAACGAAGGGCAAGCAGCAGGCTGATCTTTTCACTCTCTTAAAGTGACAAATAATGGTAAGTGAGACAAGCAAAGATTAGTGTAAGGAGGGGAGAAAGAAGGAGACGGATAGAGAAATAGTCAGAAATGTCAGGGGTCAGATGTGCCGGTGCAGCGGGGAGGAGGACATGGACGGTCGCGGTTCAATTCCTCTGCTTTTCATAAATGACAGCAGTTGGTCGGGGATCTCGGCGAGGACGTCTTTAGCCAGACGGGCCATGCTGAGGACCTGGTTCCCAGATCTGTCTATGTAGTCTCTGAACGGCACAAACTAGAAGAGAAATAAAAGAAGGAATCTGACATCAGCTGTTTAGAACAGAACCCATCATTCAGTTTGGTCCAGCCTTTGTCTTAGCCAAGCTTCTGTTAATTATAGGCGGTCAATTTATTTCCATTTCTTAAATCACCAGAACATGAATGGAAACGATAGAAACCCCTTTGATTTATTAGATTAATAACAATAAACACCAAACATTTCTTGATGAAAGGGACATCATATGCCACCTTTTGTGATTTAAACTAAGATCATATTAATGAAATGCTGATAAATTAGGGCTCTCCAGCAGATGTGTAAGGGGTCCGGAGTGTAATAGGTGCAGTTTCCCTGCAACCTCAGCGGTGCGTCTGTTCCCACAGGGCGTGTATTGGATGCAATTTTGCAGCAAAAGTGTTTCGCGCAGCTGGTCGTGCGAGGTCACAAAATCACCAGAAAAGTACAAGATCACATGATTTTGCCATTTCACACGGTAACAAGCAAGGGAAAAAAACTGCCACCAGTATCTGAAAGGTCTGTGGTTTACTTTCTATTTTGTTTATTTCTGCTACAGAGGTGTTACAGGTAATGATTTCTTTTTCACTAGTTACGCAGCAGAAAAATCTGCAAGTTTTTTATTTTAAACATGGCTGAATCCTTAACACCGCTCATGTGTTTGACTTCCTGACTGCCACAATCTGATCTGCTGACCTTGATGTGTTCTGAAGGCATAGCCTGTTAAAAGCATACATTTTGTGGGGCAATGTGACGCTACGCTTCTGGGCCACATTTAAGACCCAAATTATTCACAACTACCGGCGGAGCCGACGCTACTGGGAAAGGGGAATATTGCCCCTTTACCACTAGCATCGGCTCCGCATGGTCTGGATAGCATAGAGAGTGTCCACATTAGCATAGCCTGCCTTTTTTCAGGGTGCAACTGGACTGTTTTTCAGCCCTCTTCTCGATGTGGTCTACTTCAGACTGACCAGGGCCAACACACCCACTGCTGACTGATAGGCTGGCTCAAATTTACATCTTCCATTAGGGAAGGCCTCCGATTGGTGGGTAAAATCAGCCCACGTGGGCTTATGGCATGTACAATTCATTATCATGTTGATTACCTAGAAGCTGAGAACTTCTCTGACTGCATTCCTTGCATTCCTAAACAAGGATGTGTGGAATGAACCAGGCCAGGCTGGGGCCGACTGGGGCTATCCGGGTGATGTAGAGCCAATGCTAGTGGGAAAGGGACAATACATACTACTACATACGTAGTACTGGGGTGTTCCACTAGGGGGCACAGTAGAAGAAGAAGAAGAAGAAAGTGTCATTTCTATAGCGCCAAATCACGAGGCACTTCACAAAAACAAAGAATGTAAAAATATAAAAAAGCATTTAGAAAATGTTTAAAAATAGATTTTAAATGAGTAAAAATAGACATTTGTGATTTAAAAAATTTTAAGAAAGAGAGAGAGTGAATAAGAAAGAGGGAAATCAGTGGATCCTGAGGAAGGTGGGGAGAGCAGAATAAAGAGAGAGTGGTGGAGAAGGTCATACAAAAGCCAGCCTGAACAAGTGAGTCTTCAGCTGCTTTTTAAAGGAGTCCACTGAGTCAACTGATCTCAGGCTCAGGGGAGAGAGTTCCAGAGTCTGGGGGCCACAGCAGCAAATGATCTGTCACCTTTGGTCTTAAGCCTGGTGCTGCACAACCAGTAGGCTTTGATCACTGGACCTCAGGAACCTGCTGGGGATGTAGGGACTAAGAAGATCACTAATGTAAGATGGCACTTGTCCATGTAATGCCTTATAGACCAGAACCAGGATCTTGAAATGAACCCTGAAGTTGACTGGCAGCCAGTGAAGCTGGAGGAGAAGCGAGGTGATGTGGGTGTGTTTGGAGGACTTGGTCAGAAGCCGAGCACAGGCATTCTGAACCACCTGTAGATGGTTCAGGGAGGTTCTGCTCAGACACGTGAAAAGAGAGTTACAGTAGTCTAAGCGTGAGGAGATGAAGGAGTGGATAACTGTCTCAAGTTCAGAGCAGGACAGAATGGGACTCAGCTTAGCAATGTTCCTGAGATGGAAGAAGGAAGAGCCAACAAGAGAACTGACATGAGAATCCAAGTTGAGAGCTGGGTCAAAGGTCACGCCAAGATTCCTGACAGAAGGTTTGGTGTGAGAAGCAAGCTGACCAAGAGAGTCTCTGACTTTGGGAACCAGCTTGTCTGGGGCACAGATGAGGATCTCAGTCTTAACTTCATTCAGCTGTCGAAAGCTCCCACCATCCAGGTTTTGATGCAGGTGTGTAACAGCTGCAGCTTAGACATCTCATGGGGCTTAAAGGAGATGTACAGTTGGATGTCATCTGCATAAAGATGGTAGGAGATTCCTTTGAAGGAGCTCAGGATGTGCTGATGTGGAAGCAGATATAGGAGGAAGAGCAGAGGCCCCAGCACAGATCCTTGTGGGACACCATGGGCAAGAGAGTTGGTGGAGGACCAGTAGAGAACTCAGACCTGATAAGAGTCCCAGGTTTGTGGGTTGCAACCAAAACAAACATGGTCTCAATAGATAAGATCAGTAACTGATTAATTTTGAGATCACAACAGAAAGAAAGACAGCAGTATCGTAGGTAGTATAACAGACCTCTAAACCAGAGACGGAGTGACAATGGTGAATGTGTCTTACTCGTTTTGTCAACTCTTCCTCCTGGTTACTCGTAGATTGACACGTGAATGTGTCACATTCATTTCGAGGGACAAGCACAAACACCGCATCAAATCAATGCAAGTTATGTGAGGCAGCCATTTTAAACATGCAACACGTCGTTAAAAAGCAAGTATATTCCAGGCCTGTCGGTGGCTGTTAGCTCATACTACGCAGCTTTGTATATATTATGTGATGAGTTCGCGTTTTGTGATAGGCCACGGATATAGGTACAGCGGTTTTAGTCAAGTATTGTAAACAATCGTGATCTCAGGCATGATTGGAGTACTGCGTGTGATCTGTTGGCACCAAGTAAACAACCAGCTAATCTCTGAGGTCATCTTCAATTGGGTTTTATCTAAAAAATGTGGATGTAAATCTAGACATGTTTGTAATAAAACACACAAACAAAAGCAGACACAGCGAAAAAGATTAGCAGCCACCATTTTGCTTTAGGTTTTGGACGATCGAATCGCCTCTAACACATCTAGTACCGGTTTGATTTTATGCTACCTTGAGGGGAGCTACAGGTAGCAAGCATTTATTTCAAGTTATGTCTGCGTGGTACTCCTGCTCCAACTGTGAAACAACTTTTTGGAAAACTTCACGTACAATCACTTCTAATTGGAGCTCTGATGCTGACACCTTTAGCTGCGGGATTACTCTGAACCTATTTCCTTAGCCTAGCACAGGGGTCAGCAACCCGCGTTCTGGAGCCACATGCGGCTCTTTCATCCATCTGATGCGGCTCTCTGCTTGTAAACTAATTAATATTTAAGTAAAACGTATTTTGTTTTACTGCATTCATTTTTTATCTGTATGCCAATTGAAGAGCGTCTGTGTTAACCTGAACAGGTCACCTAGGGATTTTTTTTGACAACCAGGACAGAGAAGGCGGGCCTTCTCAAGATACAGACTTACAGGCTCCTCATCTCCCAGGACACCGCATTCCAGGGATAACAGAGATAACAATGTGCTTACAGGAGCAGACGTTCTTTAGAACTCAAAAAGGAATATGTTGTCATTCTTTTTTAAAACACAGAAACGGTTTTGTTACCTGTTATTGACGCTACAGTTTCGCCGACGGCTGCCGGCTTCTTCAGGCTGACGCTGATGGTGGCGCATCACTTCCTTCTCCGTTTATCTGCGGGCAGCAGAGGATGTTGTCGCCCTCTACTGTCCGCTCTCCCCTCTCCGACGATGCAGTCCCATGCGTGGTCCAGCGTGTAAACTCCGTTGTCCCTGTTCATGGTCCCACATCCACGTCTCCTTATCTCGATTGCTTCCTTGATCCATCTTTTGTATTTTTGTTGTTCAGTGGTTATGATCCATGTGTTGTCCCAGTCCATTATATCACCGAGCAAATATAATAACAGAAGAAAAAGACCGAAAACAAGAAGACAAACACATACAACATGCTTTAAAGACCTGCAGATACCTGACATGGGCAATAAACAAAGGAAAATGACAAACAAAAACAGAAAGCAAAGGACAACCCAAAAAAAGAACCAGAAACCCAGAAAGACAAGAACCAAAACCAGTGATAACCCTACCATACATCAGAGGCATAATGGAAAAAATAAGAGCAACAATGAAAAAACATAACATAAACACACCAACAAAACCATACACAACAGTTAGAAACAGACTAGTGCACCCAAAAGACAAAATATCAGCTGGACAAAAATGTGGAGTCATTTACAAAATCCCATGCAAACTCTGCAATAAAACATACATAGGAGAAACCGGACGCCAACTCAACACACGAACAATAGAACACAGAAAGGAGTGCGAGAAAGAGGCAAATCGAAAACACACAAGAGCAGCAAAGGAAGAAGCAGAAAGTCCAATAAAAAAGTCAGCCGTAACAGATCATTGCTTAAGAGAAAACCATATAATGGACTGGGACAACACACGGATCATAACCACTGAACAACAAAAATACAAAAGATGGATCAAGGAAGCAATCGAGATAAGGAGACGTGGATGTGGGACCATGAACAGGGATGACGGAGTTTACACGCTGGACCACGCATGGGACTGCATCGTTGGAGAGGGGAGAGCGGGCAGTAGAGGGCGACAATGTCCTCTGGTGCCCGCAGATAAACGGAGACGGAAGTGATGCGCCACCATCAGTGTCAGCCTGAAGAAGCCGGCAGCCGTCGGCGAAACTGTAGCGTCAATAACAGGTAACAAAACAGTTTCTGTGTTTTAAAAAAGAACGACAACATGGAATTAGAAATAACGCACAGCAAGAACACACCTAAGATGTTCAAAAAGGAACATATAGAAAATACCTAACAACCTGTTTGTGCGTAATCTGATGTCCCTATTGAGCTCCGGACGTCACGTGACTCTCAAGAGAGTAGACTCCATGTTGGCAGGCAACAAAGGTAAACAAAATGAACGGGATCGGCCTGGATTTTACTTCGTCTGAGTTTACTTCACACTTTAAAACCGAAGAAATCGTTTTATATAGTCAGAAATTAAATAGACTAAACATGTCTGACCTTCACCATGCCCCTGGGATACTTTTTAAAAATGCCAGAAGCTGTCGGAGCGGACTTTTTACCGGACCTGGCCAGGGAACGCCTTGGAATTCCCCCGGAGGAGCTGGCCTAAGTGGCTGGGGAGAGGGAAGTCTGGGCCTCTCAATTTAGGCTACTGCCCCCGCGACCCAACTCCGGATAAGCGGATGAAAATGGATGGATGGACAAATAACATGGATTTACATGTAAGAAGTTTAAAAAGAGTGCTGTGCTGTTTGAATGTATACCGTAAATCCTCTAATACAGGCCCGGGCCTTTATTTGACTCAAGCTCATCAAGCTCCAGGCCTTTATTGGAAGGAGGGCCAGTATTAGAGGCAGGCCTCTATTTCTATTTGAGCAAAATGAACTAATGGTTTGCTGGAGTTTTTGACAATTAAAAGTGCACACACATTTTCAAAGTTAAACACATTTCTTTTAACAACGGTAGTTTCTGCTTCAGTCCTCTCCCCCCTCCCCCTGCGCAGCAGCCGCAAACTCACTGATGCGCCTGCAGCCTCTCGGAGTTCCTGCTGCTCTAAACATTAAAATAATTATTTCATTTTCTGTTCCTCACTTCTGATTACCTTCAATGGTGTCTGTATGTTGCAACAGCAGGTACAAAAACTAACTTGTTTTTATTTGACTATTTTTCTGTCCTGTCTGTTTATTATCTTCTTGCATCTCCTCTCAATCCTAAAGAAAAACTGCTACCTGGGTTCATATATATTCACCTCATGAGTTACCTTTGAACTGCAGTTCTAAAAGATCTACCCACCGCAAAAACAGCGGAGCGCTCGCTGTTTGGTGGCCGTATAAGTGATCAGTGCGTCGGAGGACAAGGTGATGCGCGCAGCGCCCCGCTCCACAGCAGCGAAACACATCAGGCGCAAATAAAAGACAGAAAACATTAAAGGAAATGAACTGACATGAACGATCGCGTGTTAAATTAGTTTTTGAGGTGGCGACACCTGATTGTTACTGTGGCTGTGCTCAGGAGGCAGATCTACCGACCGCGAAAACAGCGGAACGCTCCCTGCTTGCCGGGCGCATCAGTGATCTGTGTGTCGGAGGAGGTGTTGATGCGCCCCGCTCCACAGCAGCGATACACATCAGGCGCAAATAAAAGACAGAAAACATTAAAGGAAATGAACCGACATGAACGATCGCGTGTCAGTACACGGTCTGGCACAGCGCGTTGCCCCCCCCCACCCCCCCCCACCTCCCCACCCCGAGCGCAGGAGCTTGTCACCTGCTGACAGCAGGCTGCTGTCTTTTCCGAGGGCTGCATCTTGCCGGTCATTATCACGTGACAGCGACTAGTCGATGACAGGCATAATAAGTCACTACAGTAATCCCTCGTTTATCGCGGTAGATGCGTTCCAGACCTGGCCGCGATAGGTGAAAATCCGCAAAGTAGGGACTCCCAGCATGCCCCTCGCGGGGATTCCCTCCACGTTGCACCTACGTCACAAACCGCGGCTATAAACGGAAGTCGCCTTTCCAGCTCACCACTCAGTCATCGTTTCTTCAGATTCATGATCAGAGTTTCCAACCTACCGATCAATCCAACGAACAATCATAGTAAGTTATCTTACTTACTTCTGGAAAGCCCGGCATTTCCGTGTCACTTCGTTGACGCTCGAACGCTCGGGGGTTTCCTAGATCAGCCGGCGTTTCACCGACGCTATCACTTCCGCGTCTGTGAAACCACACTCCCTATTGAATTATTATGATCACATTCTCTTTTTGTGGGTAAAACTCAAGAAAAAAATTTTTTTTACTTGTTTTTTTTTTGGTTTTATTACAAAAAGTGCATTTTATGATGAAATTGATGAAAAAAACAAGAATTTCTTGATATTTCGCATAGAAAAATACCGCGAATCAGTGAAAAATACCGCGAATCTGCGAATTCCCCCTGAAAAATGCTCCAAAGAAAAAATCCGCGAAGCAGCGAATCCGCGATGAACGAACCGCGAAGTAGCGAGGGATTACTGTATAGTGAAGTTGACTAGTTCATACACCCCCTACTGCTGCTCTCCAGAGTGTTCTGCAGCATAATCAGCACGTTCTCTTTGAACTTGATAGTGTAATGACCTGGCTGGGGTTGTAAGCCAGGTGCATTCTGGGTATTGTGTTATATGTGTTTCCTATCGTTCTGCTAGTTCCTATGTGCTGATTTGCGTGTTGTGTGAGTGTTATGTAAGCCACAGGGAAGGTGATGTGTGTTCTGTGGAGGGGTTGAATTAGCATGGTTAACTGACACCGTGACTCTGTGTGGTAGGAGCGTGATAGAGGTTCGTGTCTGTAGCGTTACAAAGCATTGAAGAAAAAGCCCACTAAAGGTCCGCGTCAACCTCTACTGTCTCCTGCTGGTTGATTTGGGGACTGTAACCCTGCCGCTGGGACGCTCATACTTGCTTGTCACCATATTCCACCCGGCCACAATAAGAGACCGGCCATTATTTACCTCCGCTGACTCCGACACCGGCCAAAATTGGAGACCCGGCCTTTAATGGTAAACTGAATGCCAAGAGAAATCACTAGTTTGATTTTTTTCCTTGAATAAAATAAATAAGTCAGGCAGGAGCATCTCAGGATCTGTCTGAGAGCTGTTTCGGTGAGACAGATAATAGCAATCCAAAGTGCTTTTTATGTGTGATCTGACAATTGATCAACCATTGCTTAAAAATTAAACACAGCTTAGCCGGTTAATTGCTGTGATCATAAAACACGGAAACGGCAGCACACAGAACTCACGAGGCAACGTTTTACGTGACGTTTACTTGTTGCTATGAGTAATAAGACAGAAAAAGCCCCGCCAAAATAAGTTTAGGAAGCCCACTAAGAATCGTAATAAAAGCATTTAAAATAAATACCATACACAGTTGAGGAAACGTTGGTTTAAGTACCTGATATGAAGTGGTCGCTGCATAAGTGAAAACCTTTACTCTCGGGATCCCACAGTTTCATTTTAGCCCGGTCACTAGCGCGTTTCCTTACAATGATCCAACGTTTGCGGCGCTCCGGATCTTGGGGAATCCTGTAGATGGCTCATTCCTTATGTTGTCTGAGTCTGTTCTGCATTCTGGGGCACAACAGGAATCTACCATATTTACTGTTTGATTGAGTTTTCTGACAATAACAAATAGTCCAGCTGTGGGCTTCTGCCTGCCAATATGGTGCTGTTTCAATTTGAACTGTTGCATGCCGGGAGAAGAGACACCAACTCCCGGAGCTCTATAGCGCTTTCTGAGCTGAAGAGGATATGAGATTCTGGACTTCTGCTTTGGACAGGCTCATGGATGTGTCACCACATTGGAGACAGGAACAGGCGCTATTCAGCCAAAGTTTCATAATCAGGGAACATTTTCTAAGTGAAAAGTCTCTCTGAGGTACAGGGTTTGGGAAACACTCGCTTCAGAGATAGGACTCTTCCTGCACACTGACAGCGAGCTGCGCTGAGCTCAGTGTCCAGCTCAGATGTTCTGATGGGAACCTTTTCTTGATTGATTTAGCTACCTCCGCAATGTCAATATGATAAAAATGCCAGTGCATCTGCAGACTTGAGTCTCTCCGACAAAATAAACGATCAAATACAGGAAATATCCAGTCAGTGCAAGCCGTGCCATTTAACAGTTTTGCCTTCTTGTGAAGATTGTTGCAAACAGAAACATTAAACTTTAAATCAGTTTAGGTGGTGATACACATCTCAGTACAGTTACAGTTATGAGACACGTAAAATGCAATAATAGGGATCTTATTTTAGCTTATAAAAATAGATAAATCCCTGTGTGGTAGTGGAATTTGGGATCTCCGAATCTAAAGTTGTCTATACCGGTCTGAGTGGGCGCTGGCACGGTTCGCTGCCGCTTCTCACCGGTTTAACTTTTAAGCATTTTTAAGCATTTTATAATGCTTTGTTTTTAAATTTTTGTATTGTTTCTGCTGTGCACTTTTGGGTTTATCTAGTTTGTATTTTTGGCTTCTGTGCGTGATTTTTGCTGTTTTAACTTGGTTTCTTTGTTGTTATTTTATTGTTGCAAAGTGTCCTTGTGTCCCTTGAAAGGCGCATTTAAATACAATGCATTATTATTATTAAAGTGTTTTAACTGAACTTATTTTTTAATTTATGTATTTATTCATTTACAAAATAATTTTTACTTCATCTTGCCGCAGTTGAAGAACACTGATTAGCTAAGCCAACAATTGCCTCTGATTTCAACTGTAATTGATTTCTGATAATGAAATTATTAATTTTATATTTATTGTGCTGGTTGTAATTAGGCAGAATATTTCTGAACATTGAGCTCCGGATGATTTCAAATATTTTCTTTCTATGTAGAATAACATTCTCAGGCAAAGATGGTGATTAAAATAAAGTAAAGATGGCATTTGGGCAGATTCAGGCATATTATGGAAAGCTCTTATCTGATATGTCAATATTAGGAGAAATCAGTATTTAGAACTGCTGGTCTCTATGGAGTTGCATAATCTTCTGAATATTAAACGCTTGTGACTGGCAGAGGCCCTCTAAAGCTGCATTTTAGAGCAAAACGGAAAATAAACACCTGCTCAAGACTTTGAATAATGACTGCTGAAGTTTGAGATGGTGAATGGCCACCATGCTCAACCTTAATCTTTCTCTGGTCACGTGAAGGAAGAACGTTTTGGCATGAGGGTCTGCAAAACTTTGCAGATTTGCCAATTAAATATTTATTAAATGAGTGAAAAATGTAGCGGTGATGTCACCACTTGAGGTTTGGGAACATCCTCTTAAAACGCTTGCGCCTAGAGCAGTTCAGGAAAAAAGTAGATTTTGAATTACATTACAATCTTCATCTTTATATATGTTTTTAAAGATAAAATCTACTTTATATAGAGACGGATCTCGAGCTCTGTGCATGTGTGTGTGTGTGTGTGATATGAAGGCAAGCTTTTAAATGATCACACCAAGGAAGGAAGGTGGTTTCGCTGCATCTGTGATGAATTGTAAAGCTGCCCTTGCCTCTACAGACTTAATTAAGGACAACTGTGAGGGTGAAGGAAAACTCTGCCCTTCTTCTAGTTAATCCTAACAGAAATGCTCTCATCAGTAACAGCTTTGTTGAAATAATGACTTCATCTGCATATTTCAGAGTCCCAAAGTGCAACAAACTAAAATAAGACCGCTGCCCTGATTTCATGTTCCTGACTTTCAGATGGACCGATTTATTAATTTATAACTCATTCACTTATTTTATTTCTAGAATCCTTGTGGAAAAGTGTAGTTAATAATTGAAAAAAAAATGTCGACTGCAACAGACAACAACACTTGAGCACGAAGAGAAAGACGGCAGGCTTGTTGTAAAGTCCCATTCTGATACCTGTTCATGCTTCCCAAGGGTTGGAAATGAGTTTCTGGTTGGAGTGGAGGAGTTCAAGTACCTTGGTGTCTTTTTCTCAGATAGAATGGAGGGGGATTTGATTAATCTGGACTTTGTTCTCAGTAATAACAACGTTCCTTTGAGGCTGTTGAGATGAAAAAGGGTGCTGGGTTAAAAGGCAACACTCTCAGTTTGCTGGTCTGTCTATGTTCCAGCCCTGATGTCCACAACATGTGGATCACGATGAAAAGAACAAGATCCTAGACCAGGGTTTTTTAATTCAGAACATTTTAGTGGTTTCTCAGCTCCAACACACTAGATTCAGTGGTTGCATCACCTGTACAGCAGCTCATCAGGCTGTGCAGAAGCCTGTTAATCACCTGCTGATTGAAATCAGGTATGTTGAAACAGATTAAAACCAAAACGTGCTGGGTACCGGTCCTCCAGGCCCAGTAGTGAATACCCCGGCCCTAGATAAAAGTGGCCAAAATGGGCTTCCTGCAGGGCTCAGCTTTAGAGGTAAGGTGCAGACCTCTGCTACCTTCTTTTTGATGTTCCTCAGCATCAAAAGGCATCCGTTGAAGTGGCTTTGACATCTGATTGGGATGTCTCCTGGTCACTTCCCTCTGGAGATTATCCAGGAACGTGTTACTTTATGTAAAGCTACGGCAATAATCGAGCTAAAACCTAAACCAGAATGAGTCTTTATCCTTTTATGTAAAAAAAAAAAAAAAAAAAAAAAATTATTGACCGATGTGTATTTGAGTCCGTGACGGTAGGTGGCAACATGCCCCCCTTTCATGTTAGCATTCTAATGGTTAGCCTATAGCAGGGGTCGGCAACCTGTTCCCATCAAAGAGCCATTATTACCCGTTTCCCACAGTAAAGAAAACACTGGGGGCCACAGCAGCCGTGGCGTTATGGGTGGGGCCTACCCTCAGACAGCAGAGCGCTGCTCACAACAGGTGACAGCAGCTAGTACCGGTCGCTCGTGTACGTCAAAGTTATCTTTCATAAGACGATAATCAATAAAACCATTTATATAAAATGGATCCAGAAGTTGTAGCCCGTCTCTGCCTACAATATTTTGATATTTTTCACCCTGTTGGTGGTTTTACTGAGCAGGTGCCACTTTTGTCATACGTTTCTTTTTAAAACATGTTTAGACTGTTCAGAATACAAATCCAGGCTCTGTCACGTTTGATCGTTGTAATTAAACTTTGTAGGTGGGGAAGGTAAGAAAAGGATCCGATCAATTTGTTTTTCCCTCATTTACAGTGACGGAGACAACGGCGCAGTGCGCCTGGTTCTGGTGTTATTCAAGTTTAATTATATCTCTTTGCAACAATTTTCACAAGAAAACAGAACAGTTAAAAGCAGGGCTTGTGTTGACCGGATAGTTCCCGTATTTGACCATTTATTTTGACAGAGAAAGAATAGAAAGAATTACCCCGACGCATGCAGATGAACTCTGACATTTTATTCTACGCACATCGCAGATGTAGCTAAATCACTCAAGAAAAGATTCCCATCTGAACATCTGAGCTGGACACTGCTCAGCGCAGCTCGCTGTTAGCACATACGTACGGTGCACAGCGAGCTGAAGATGTGGAGAGGGGCTTGGAGCGCGTCGCAGAACCAGAGCGCATGCAGGAAGATTCCTCCAACTGAAGCGAGACTTGTCACTTAGAAAATGTTTCCTGATTATGAAACTTTGGCTGAATAGCACTTGTTCCTGTCTCCAATGTGGCAACACATACATGAGCCTGTCTGAGGAGAATCCCAGAATCTCACATCCTCGTCAGCTCAGAAAGCGCCTATGATTACGCACAAGCGTGACCCGTCAACCTGGTCTCACAGTAGACCGGGTTGGAACTGTTCAGGTTTACGCAGACAATCTTTACATTTAGAATTGGCATACAGATGTAAAATTAATGCAGTAAAATATAAAGCATTTTATTTAAATATCCATTCATTATTTTACAAGCACAGAGAGCCACGTCAGATGGATGAAAGTGCCGCATGCGGCTCCAGAGCCGTGGGTTGCCGAACCCCGGATAGCAACACAACACTGGCAGGGGTGAAGCAGATGGAGTAAAAGAAGGATACGCCCAATGGCTGAAGACAACAACGCTACAGCACATTACATTTTGTACGTACTGAATAGTTTGTTTGTTTGCTACATTGTGGCGATGATGTCATTGGAAGACCGCTTTTGCTGTCTCGCCGCTTCCAGAAGGGGGAGTGTCGCAGCTTGGCTTAGCTGGGATACCGTTTACATGCATCAACTGGGTCCCGAGTAGTCCGGTTAGGTTCAACATCAGTTGGACTAAGGTGTTTACATGCATTTAAAACGTGCAACGTCAGCAGAGGACAACAGGTGGATGGATTTTGATACAATTCCTGGGAAAAGAGTAGTCTTCCATTATAACTAAAACAGAAAACAATTAGGCAAATGCCTGGTCCAACTATTTAGTCTGTCTTTGGTGAAGTGCTCTGGTGTCTAAGCATCGGCTTCAACGCACCTGGTTTTAATCAGCAGGCGATTAACAGGCTTTTACAGAACTGGTAACCCCGGGTTTCCACGGGAGCCGTCAGCAGCACGTTACTGCAGCAGCACGTCTTGCTCGCGTAAGCTGCTGCTTGTCCCTTCCCACGAGACGCGAAGAAGCAGGGGAGCAGCTGTCACCGACCGAGCACGAAGTCACACGAGTGACTTCGTCAGTAAACACAACAACAAGCAGGAGAAAACTACAACATGGTTTGTGTTTTATGTTCTGTCCGTTTTATAATCGCCAATATGGACCTGAAAAACAAAGGGGACCGCTAGCTAGGTGATAACTTCTCACGGGGACGCACAGTTAGTAACGTTTTTTAATAGTAAAGCAACCGGAAGGCAGTACGTTCTTTATTCTGAAAATCTCGGTAGCTTCTCTCCATTTCCGCGTCCGATTTCCTGTCTTTCCTTCCCCAAAAAATGTCGAACTTGACCCGTTTCAGAGGCGTCGCGCGTAGAAAATAGAACCGGCGCGTAAAGGCCGCGACATGCTGCCCCTGAGACGCGGCCGACTCGCGCTGCTGACGGCTCCAGTGGAAAAGGTTCTGTTGACCACAGCGGTTCCTATCAGCAGCTGTGACGTGCTGCTGCAGTAACGTGCTGCTGACGGCTCCCGTGGAAAGCCAGGGTAACTTAGCCATTGAATCAGGTGTGTTGGAGCAGGAAAACAACTAAAACTAGATCAATGAATTGTCGTTATAAGCAAATTATTTGGAGTATTAGCTGTTCAAATGTAGACTTTGATTCAACTAAAACATATTTCATAATGACAAAAAAAGGATTAAATGCATATGTTTGGTGGGTCTAAGCCACCTGCGACACATATAACTAAAAGAGGCTCAAAGAAACACCAAACTAACAGAAACCTGCACACTGGGAAACTCTGCACTCTTGATGCTGCAGACGAGGTGGTTTGCCTTGCAATTTCCTTCCTCGTCAACCACGTCACCTTCGTCATTCAAAACTCAAATCAACCACCTACAGTTCACTGATTGCTTGCATGTTATGATAATACGAATAATGTCAAAGTTTTTGTTAATTTTTGAACTTTACACTTGCTACTTGTTTGCAGGTCCCCCACTAAATCCCACTGCAGCCTAAAATCTTGTTCTGAAAAGCTGACAGGGTTTATGAGAATAATTCTCCCAATAATATAACAATAGAAAATACTATGGTTAAAGGATGGAAACTTGTCTTACTTCAACAGGAGAAATTCTCTTATTGGTTAATCTTTCTGAACAGAAATCTGCTCATAAAATAAAATAAAAAAACACCTGTTTGATGTAGAAAAACATACTTGGTGTGAGTGGTCTGTCCATCAATCCTGTAAACGTCTTCACTAGTCTTATTTAAACTTGATCATGCATCACTAGAGTCTGCAGATACACAATTTCTGCAAACAATCTTTATTATTTTTTATGTCCTTCAAGAAAATATTTAACTCAGCCTCATCCAGATGGAACATCGGTATTAGTACCTGCCAAATCCAGTCCTGAACCGATTATTATATACCTGGTATATCAATATTAGCAACAATTTAAAGAATTAACCAATGAGTTAAAGGTGCAATATGTGAGAATGAAGTTAGACTGACATTCTGTGGCCAAATGTGGTTACTGCAGTTTTTAAAGAAAAATATTACTGTCTCGCTACAGCTCCACGAGTTTCTGCTGCCGGTTACACATCAGCACCAGAAGATAAGTCATACACAGTAAGTTGATAATACTTGATCATTTCTGGTGTTAACACTCTTGTGTGTTTTATGGTAGGAAGAACTTTCTACACTTATGTAGGTAAGTTTACTCCAACATGTTTTCCGTTAGCTGTTAGCTTGCTGTTATAGTTCTGAACGACTCATTAAAGGAAGTAAAACATCACAGTTGACTCATTATTCACTTCACACATACAGCCAATTATTTGCTTCCAATTCGCCACTAGCATTGTTAGCTCAACGCTAGCCTTAAGCCTCCTTCATCCAATACTGGAGTAAAACAAAAAGATGCTGTGGCTTCTTAGGGGTACAAGAAATAACTTCTGGGTCACTCCTATTTACTGATTTTTTTAAACTCTATTTTATGAGAAAAAAAACCCCAGCTGGCTGAGAAGGAAATCTGTTTCAGTATAACCTTCCTTCCAACATGGTTGAAGCATTAGACTTCAGAGACTCACTGTAGAAACCTCAGATATTGCTCTTTTAATTATTAAAGTCCTGATGCATTTGTCAGGAGCAACTTACAACAGATACAATAATAACTGTTTATTCAAAAGATCTGACTTATCCAGAGACAACATCAGCCATGTTTCCTGGGCTTTAGTAGCGCTTGGTGCTTTGCCTGAAGGAATGGGGGTGATCACGGACTACTAAGGTACCTCGTGCTTCTTTTCTGTCTTTGTTCTGTTTGCTGCAGCTTAATCATGCTTCTAAATTAAATTATCCCATAATGAAACCAATAATTTAGCACTAATTGAAGGCAAATCATTTTAATTGTAACTCATAATTTCACTGTTTGTTGCATTTACTTTGAAGAAAACAAGATAATTGGAGTCCAACTCTTGACAGCAATCTGTCAGTTCAGGCCAAATGACAAATATGAATGGATCAACTTCATCATTTAAACACTGATTTCTAAAATTAGGAACAAAATAAAAAATATGGCATGTTTAGATTTTGCTTTCCTTTCTTTTCCTTCTAAGGAAAACATCCCATTAGGATATTTATCCTGAGGTTAAACACGATAAAGGGTTTAAAACATACCCCTGTAAACACAACAGAACAGACATATAAATCAACCTAAATGAATATGGCAGGAATGTCCGATTGGAACAGCTTTGAACCTTGATCTGCATTTTTATTTAAAACGTGTGCTCACATCAAGAAATACCGAGAAATGGCTTCACACAAGCCATAAACTGATAGTAATGTCAAAAAAGAAAAAGAAAAAAAGAAACAAACACTTGTTCTGTCAACAGAGGGTCTCGTTTCGATGAAGTGACGGGTCACAACATGAAATCCTCATGCCCCGCCTTTCAGTGCGTGGACACCAAACATTTATCACTGTAAGTGCTCATTTATCATCGTACTCCACTCGCTGCAAGCTGACAGGCCAGCCTTCCCCACTGCCATCTGAATATTAAACAGAACGTTGGTATCGGAGGCCACTGTTTGCTTCCTGTTTATGTTCTCATATCTCTAAAAGGCTCTAAAACAACTACTGCCAGATGTAGTTTTATCACTCATAAGAGGTTATGGCTCTTTCTTAATAAAACTCACTGAGAAAAAAGGTTTTAGAAATAGCTGCACTCTGGGCTGAGTTTAGTAATGAACAGACGAACTTTAGACTCGGCTTGGAATGAGGACTTTTTTTTTGCACACCTGCCTTTATCTCCTCCCGAATAGATTACAGTTAGACACTTTTCACATGTTTTAACAGAAAAGCCCTTGACCGCCTTCAGTTGGTCCAGAACGCTGCAGCAAGGCTCCTGACTGGAGCAAACAGAAGAGCACTCATCACTCCTATTCTGCCGTCTCTGCACTGGTTACCCGTTTAGAATCCTGATTATAACTTTCAGGACTCTACATGATCAAGCTCCTCCCTATATTACTGAACTGTTAAAGCCTTATGCTCCAACCCGAGCCCTCAGGTCCACACACCAGAACCTTCTAGAAGTTCCAAAGACCAGATATAAAAGTCGAGGTGGTCGCTCCTTACAGACTGTTGCACCCTGACTTTGGATTGATCTTCCTTTATCCTTACGCAGCATCGACAGTCTGGACACTTTTAAAAAAACAGCTGAAGACCCTTTTATTTAAAGCTGCTTTTACCTAAATCTTTTATTTTTCTTATTTTTACCTCAAATTTTTAATCTTTCATGTGTTAATGAAATTTTATGACTTAATTTTTTCTGATGTTAATCTATTTCTGCTTTGAGGTCATTATGATTTTATGACTTTGTTTTATTTTGCTTTGATCTGACTCTATGTCTGTGATAAATAAAATGTACTTACTATAAACACACATGCATCGCAGCCTATGAGAGAAGCAATAAAATAACACAAACTTTGTTGCTAATTGTTAAAAAAACGTTTTGAAACGTTGCAGGTAAATAAAACCTTTCTGTGTTTTAAAAATAACTAAAAGATGGAATTAGAATTTCAACACAGCAAGAACACACCAAAGCCGTCTACGCGTTCTGTTCCATGGCAAAATCGAAACTTCCGTTGTTTTGCTTGGCCGTGTCAGGTTGGAGGGAATTAAGGTTATTTAAGCGGTTCAGAGTTAAAAAAAAGTGGTACATATGTTTCACAAGGTGCTGCTAGAGTTATGTGAAATCTTGCTTCTGATTTTACTTTATAAAACACAATAATAATCAACTTCTCCTTCATGTTTGCTCAGAGATGTACGGAGCATCCATCCCGCTCATTGGTCAGTGAATGAAACCTCCGTTGATTGGTCCTCGTCCGAGCGACAGCGATGAAAAATAGAAAATATTTCAACTTTCTGGGATCGCTTCGCTGGGTCGCCTGTGCACGACACGTGCACGAGCTCAAAATTTCACAAGCACGTTTTTCGCGTTTCCCTTAGTAGGAGGGAGACCCGCGATTATCGCTTTGTAGCGCATGTCTCATTGAAAATGAATGGAGGAGAGGCGATGTCGCCTCCCGTGTGTCGAGCCCATTAGTCTGCCTTCTCCAGGATTCACAGATTTCCCTCCTTCCTATTTACTCTCTCTCTTTCTTTGCATTTTTGAATCATAATTGTCTATTCTTTATTATTTTAAGTGTGTTTTTGATCATTTTTTGAAACCTTTCTTATAATTAAATTTTTTTTGTTCTTGTGAAGCACCTCGTGATTTTTATGTTGAGAGGCGCTATAACAGAGATTTTTTTCTTTCCTTTTTTCTTTCTTTAATTACAAATGCTGGCGCTGCAGCGTTAGCTTGTCGGAGAGTCAGCAACCCTATTTTGTGTTTTTTAAAGGAGACAAACTGACAACTCCCCAGCCAGCTGAGAATGAAATCTGTTTCAATGTAACATTCCTATCAACATGATTAAGACATATAGGGATTATTTCACTGTAGAGTTTGTACATATTGCTTCTTTAAGATTTGAAATAGATAATGCAACGTATTTAAAATGATTTGCTGCTTGAAAAAAAGTCATAGCCGGGTGGATCAGGTCAATTAGGTACGAAGACTTTTTGTGCAGAGGAAGCAGACTTTCACAGTTCTCCCTGACTTCACTTTTACTTACTTAGTGCTTACTTGTCAGAGTTTTTGCCAGCTGCTGGCAGCTGATACTGGAGTTATCACTGTAACATCAGGTGAGGAATTTGGATTTGGAGAACTTTTTCCTTTTGCTGTTACTGCAGAGTTGTGCTGTTTCATAAAATTAAATAAATAAATAAAAGTTGGGTGAAGATAAATGTAGACAGCTGTTGTTACAGCTCCTTGGTGTTGATGATATACATCCAAAACATATGCAAATGTTGTCATCGCCATGACGTGCAATAATGTTGACTCTGGAATAAAGAGCAGCTTGATCCTGTGCAGGTAAATAGCAGTTTGTGTGTTTTTAAAACCAGTCCATGGTCAAATTAGGATTTTTGAGAAACACTATTTATTTGATTGTTGGCTGTTTTAAGATTACTAGCTGGTGTTAATGGATCCTTTTTGGGTGTAGCTCCCATTATAATTGTTTAACAAATATAAATAAGAGATAAATAACAGGACAGATCATCCACCCGAGGGCAGTAGAGCTGAATAGGAGTGGCTATAACAGATGTCTGACAAAAGTACTAATACTACTCCAACTGGAAACTCAAGACCCAGTTGTGACATTTTGAGCCAAGCGACAAATTTACTCACGCAGAGGGATTTTTGGACCTATAAAACACTTAGTAGGCATGGCTGCACACAATTCTTGCTTTATAAATCTCATCAGTTCTAGAAACATATGTCAGCAGATCTGCAATATTGCAATCAAGGTGCATAGAGAATGTAAATTTACTGAGACTGACTGTTGTGTGTGTGTGTGCGTGTGTGTGCGTGTGCGTGTGTGTGTGTGTGTGTGTGTGTGTGTGTGTGTGTGTGTGTGTGTGTGAGAATGAGGTTCTGAGCCCAAAATGTACTCATATTAGGACAGGCATTTGCTTAAAACTGCGCACATTTTCCAGTCAGGCTGTCTTTAAAAAATGGACTTGCGCAGTTTTCAGACCCCACCTTGCGCTTCACAAATGAGGCCCCAAAAGAGTTTTGATCAGAGTTTCTGATGATAGTTTACAAGCAATAAGTGTTCTTGCAGTATGTCGTTTACAAGTCAGTGCTGAAGAAAATACGTTAATTAAAACGGAGCAGATTCTCCATTTTTAATTTGGGGGCTTGTCCGTGAAAAAGACATGAAACACGTTTATCATTTAAAACAATTACCCAAGTGATGATCAGGTTGAGGTTTACCAAGCAAAGGTGAACCTCATTTGGACCATATGTGATGTCTTTCAAAGCTGCAGGGTTTGCGATAACATATCCTATCACTGACTTGTTTTAATCATTACATATTTAGACATATTTTCAGATGCTTTCTAATGTTTCTGGTGCTTCTTAATGAGTCCTAATAATTAAAGGTTCTCTAATAATTTTCTGATAACTTATGTTGGTTTATTTTCCTGAGCAGTGTGACTTCATGGTAGAAAATGTTTTGCTTTTTGCAAAAAATATCATTCATGGCTCTTTCAAATTGTTTCAGCAGGTGACCGCCACGTTAAAATATGTAAAATATGCAAAGGTCAGAGGTCACTAAAAACTAGAGGCCGACTGATTTTTAAAGGATTTTGTTGCTGATGGCCGATATATATATATACACATACGTTTAAGCAGCACATTGAATTTCAAAGACCACTGAACACTCACTGTGTGCAATATCAATTAAACAAGTCAACAATTCTCTTAATATTTACTGAATTTCAAATTTAAACAAACTCTAAACATTTAAAAATTGTGTGTTGGGGTCCTTTCTTCAGTCTAGTAGTGGCGGCAGTTGGCCACACAAGTGCCTGATTAGATTTATTTATTTATTTTATCGGCTTTCAAAAAAAAATTTTGGCTGATGGGCGATATTGAAAACATCGAATCCATACAAAGCTTAAGCCCATGAATACTTTTACCTACGTGGTACAAAAACATCGAGCGTGAGACACTCGCAGTTCCAGCGGTTAGACAGGAATGGTTTAAAGGTTTTTGTGACACCTGTCCCAAAATAAAAGACCACGTTGGATTTCATGTGACTTTTACTGAACTGAGACAGATGTCATACTTGGAGGTGTCGAGCTCACATTTTGCATCAGTAAACACAACGTGCTGAGTGTTCTACACATGCGGGCCACATCAGGGCTCGTATTTAAATTATAATGCGAACAACCACACACATAGACGCTGGAACTGCTTGGCCAGTAAAAACAACCCAGAGGACCAGATGCATTATTTAATTAGAAGATTAAAACAGATGAACTTGCAAATAGCAGTCAAGTAAGGCTGTGATGTGCTGTAACACAAGTAGCTTTACCGTGAACATCGTGTTGATATGATGGACAAACACCCCAGAATGTCCCTATACTTCTTAAAATAATGAGTCAAAATGAATAATGTTATATTTACATTTTGTTCCCTAGCAAAAGCTTAAATGTCAGAAATGTGATGTATTACTTTCTGTTGTCTGTGTATGAGGCTGCTGGTATTTCTTCATGTGAGAGTGGCTTCAGATCACACCGGGCTGCATCACTTTTTCTGAGATGTTGATGTTCCAACGGTGAGTAAAAGTAAAACCAGAGCTGTTGTCTTTTAAATTTCAGCAAAACCCCAACTATATGCCTATTTATTCCTCTCTAGGAAGATCTGTCTCCAGTGTGTGTAAGTGTGACCCATCCTCCTCCAGGCGTACACATCCCCCATGCCAGTGCTGTTCACGGAGAAGCGCTCGAGTCTAACCCTGCAAATTTCCATAAAATCACGAAGAGTACCTGAACAATGTCTCTCTCAGCGAGACGTCCTCTGGAGGAAACTCTCACTTCGTCTCCATCCAGCTCTTCCATCGCTAAAAGGACAGAAACAACAAATGACTCAATACTGGAACCGTTGGGGGAGAAGATGAAAGCGCCAACAGATGACATTTTGTTCGTTCATTGCGTAATTGCTAAAATGGAGCACAGCATGGGAATGGAGAACAGAGATGGTCATAACCCTTCATGCACACAAAAAATAAAAGATTTGTCAAACAAATTGCACATGTCAGAAAATAAAAGTGATTCTGACCACTCAAGGAGAAAATCTGATTGTTAAAAATTGCAGCAGCAGCAGCGCAAGCTGCTTTCAGACATTCAGTTCAAAAGCATCCAAATATAGAACAAGGTGATTGGATGGAGTTGCCACTCTCAGAGGTCTTAAAAAAAACGACCAGCACAAAAATATTTATCTTGAAACTGTCAGAAGAACTAAATAACCCAGAAGAGTGGTGCTGCCACAGAAAGATGGGTTTGCAAAATATAGGGCTGAATTAGCAAAAGGGCTTTGAGAATACAAGAGGACAAACATTTGAAAGAGACATCTAGGAGTGGGAAAATATATCAATGCTCAGACTGAGATGCTGTTGGTCTGCCTCGACCCTGAAACCGGCCCGGCACTCGGTGGATTAAAGATGTAGAAAATAATAAGACCATTAAGTGTTAAGTCGTTACACCCTGCTGAGCTGAAACAGACCACACACACTTCACTCTGAACAAATCCATTGATCTACAGCTATAAGATGCCCACACACTTAACTTCATCGAATTTCCATAGACATCCTTCCAGGAGGGGGACTGAAGCTCTGCTGAACATGAAAAACCAACTCATTATGTCACAGCACTGTAATTGTCTCCCATCTGAGTCCCACAGAGCCAGGAAAAAGTCAAGGACAGTGTGGAAGACCACTCGCCTCACACATAAAAACATCACCAGCGTATCTGCAGAAAGGCAGTTGAAAGTAAATGGGTGCAAAGACATCTGGGTCTTCTTTTTCTTCTGCTGTCGGCTCGTTTTTGGGTTGAATTGCAACTTTTCCTAATTTATCCTCAAGAACATTCAATCCTGTGTGCAAATATGCTCAGCGCGTACTGTCAGTCATCTACTGGAGATTAGAGAACAAAAGTAAATCAAAGGTCTGACATTCATGGCGAGTTTTGGTCATACAGTGATAACAATGTTAAGCATGATCTCCTGTGATATTCAAGAACTCAGAATCTGTCAGGACAGCACATTGTGGCTCATTGTGTGTAAAATTAGTTTAGTAATAATCATTTTTTGTTAGCAAATTTTTTGTTAGCCATCTTTTATTCAGGTTGACTCAAAAATAAATGTGCTGTATACATACAGTAATGGTAAAATGGCCTGTATTTGATATAGCACCTTCCAGAGCCCTGGAACCCCCCAAGGCACTTTACAGAACAATCAGTCATTCACCCATTCACACACACATTCACACGCTGGTGGGGATTAGCTACGATGTAGCCACAGCTGTCCTGGGACGCACTGACAGAGGCGAGGCTGCCAAGTACTGGTGCCACTGGTCCCTCCGACCACCACTAGCAGGCAAGGTGGGTTAAGTGTCTTGCCCAATGACACAAAGACAGTGACAGACTGAGCGGGGCTCAAACCTGCAACCTTCTGATTACGGGGCGAGCACTTAACTCCTGTACCACCGTCGCCCAATGCAATAATTGTCACACATGAGTGATCCATGGCAGATGGCTGCCAGGATCTTCTAGAAGCTTCTTCCTGGTAAAGGGGAGTTTTCCTCTCCACTGCTGCAACATGCTTGCTAAGTATGGGGATTGCTGTAAAGACACAAACGCAGCAAGTAAAGCCTGAGTCCTGCTTCTGCGTCAGTACTGAGGCACGCAACGCTATTATCCGTCCTTGCGAGCCTGCTGGAGAGCCCTCGAAAGGACGGATGGAGTCCAGCTCTCTTTTCCAAACATCCGTCCATCGAGACGGAGAACGCAAGCTTGTGATTGGTCAGGGCACCACTGTCATCTACACCGCCGCCATTGTGCCCTCAAAAACATAAAGAGAGTCGAGGATATCTAGTGGCAGACACAGAGAAGGTTGAAGAATACCTCGCGAAAAAACTCTAAAAACATGAACGTTTAATTCCCCCATAACTGGAGGAGTGAAAAGAAGACACAGCAAGCGATTTATTTGTGGACAGAAATTTGGTTTAGAGGTGGCGATCGCATGAAGCGATGGAGGAGAATGAGAGACAAATTTATCTGTGTTCAAAAGTCTCTTATATACAAAAAACACAAAATGAACACTGTCTTGGACTGGATCCATGACAGGATACCACAGAACAGTGCGACACCCTCTGCTGTCCTGGCGGGGAATTGCTTTGCAACGCTCCCCGGGAGACGGAGAAGTCTGAGGGCAAAAATGTCTCCGTCCATGCGTGCGTGTTTCTCCATGTTGGAGCTGATGGAGAAGCATGACTCAGGCTTTAGTGGGCACCAGAAATTTCTCAAGCACGTGAATGTTCACAAGAACGTATCTTGCATGCATGAGAAAACAAGGTCCCCTTAGGAGCACCATACAAGGGGTTGTGTGCACATGAAATGCTTAAACTCTCTTCCCTTTTTACTTTATTCAGTGTAGATTAAAGGGGCTCACAATTTAACAAAATTCAATTGATCAATTCCTTAAAATGTTGCACTAATCCTAAGAAACAACAGAAGCAGCTCAAGGTTATTTTTGAAGATTAGTAGGAAATCTGGTTTTTGGGAAACAAAAAAGGAGGCCTGACTCAATGTGTCACTGGCTTCTCTTCAGTGGCGGAGCCAGGGGGCGCTAGGGGGCGCTATAGCTATCCCTGAATTAGTCATTGCACCCCCAGATAAATATTGGATTTTTTTTTTTTACAATTTAATTTTGATTTAATGTGTGGATGTGATAATTTTTAACATACACAAGAAAAATAATCAGTAAATTATCATACAGATAGTGAAAACTTAAACCAAAACAGGAAATTGATGTTAACCTTTGACCACATTTTTCACCTGCGAACGAGTGAAAGGTAGAGCTAGCGGTAAAATTGATCGGTTTTTGTTGCCCACTTTTCCACGGGTTCAGTCAGAAACGAATGAATCTTTGGAAGTGATCTCAGACCCACAAAAATCTACGGATCTGGATGAAGAGAGTCAACCCTCAACTGCAGCAGCAGTCCAGGGTTTTGCCGCTGGAAATGCTAACACTAACGTTAGCTAACCTTGCAACACTATAGATGGTTTTCTGTGTGGCTGTATGTGTTTATGATTTCATGGAAAAGTCAGCGATTGTTCATATGTTTATGATGTATATTAATGATTGTTTCAGGTGTTGTTGAGGTTTTGTGCACGCATGTGTGTCTGCTAGTGTTGAAGGTGTTTTAGAGAACTATAGGTACGCATGACTACTTCCTTCATAGCACCCTCAATAAAGAGACTAGCTCCTTCATAGCACCTGCAGAAAAACAATTTCTGGAGCCGCCACTGCTTCTATTCTACTTAAAAGCCAAACCTAACCCAACAGTAGGAAATATTAGCAAGCAGCACAAAATGTCCCAACAAGTGTTACGATTCCAGAAGCTGAAAACTGTAATGATACACTACAGCAGCAACCCTTTTACAAGCTTTTCACAAAAAAAAAACATGAGGTGGTGTGAAAGGAAGCACCTGTCACTGAGTGGATAACATTTTTCATTAATCACTCAAGTTAGCATCAGGCTAAATCAGGGGTGGCCAATCCCGGTCCTCGAGGGCAGCTATCCAGCAGGTTTTAGTTGTTTCTCTGCTTAAACGCACCTGGTTTGAATCTGCTGGTGATTAACAGGCTTCTGCAGAGCCCGATGAGCTGCTGAACAGGTCATTCATCCAGGAATCAGGTGTGTTGGAGCTGGAAAACAACTAAAACATCCTGGATAGTGGCCCTCGAGGACCGGGACTTCCCACCCCAAAAGGTTTAGACAGGTGTGAGAAAAATGCTGTAAACAAAGAATGTTTTCAAAAATGGAAGAGTTCATATTTTATTTTCATCAATCAAAAAAACAAGTGGTGAATGAAATAGAGATCTGAATCAAATCAGTGTCTGATGTGACTATCCTCTGCCTTCAAAACAGCATCAGTTCTTCTAGCTACACTTGAACACAGTCGTTGAAGGAACCAGGCTGGTAGGTTGTTCCAAGCATCGTAGAGAACTAACCACGGATCTTCTAAGGATGCAGGCTTCCTCACATCCTTCTGTCTCTTTGTTTAATCCCAGACACACTCCATGATGCTGAGACCAGGGCTCTGAGGGGCCCAGATCATCACGTTCATGACTTATCGTTCTTCTTTGTGCTGAAGATAGTTCCTAATGACTTTGGCATTTCACACCTGCCTAAAACGTTTGCACATCACCGTAAATAAAATGCTGTTTGAAGTTTTATGTGAGAGAAAATGAACAGTCATTCTAAAGCACTTTGCAGAAACAAGATGAGATTAAAAGGTGCTTTATACCCGTGGTCCATTAACCGTTTAAGCATCCGGCTGTCTTTAAGATACACAACATCTAAGCTGCACCAAATTCCACCTCAAAACTAAAAGAAAAAATTCAAAGCAGAGGTGTTTCAAGCCTTCAGCGTTAGAACGACTAGGGTAATGCAGCATTGCAGACCACAAGTAACAGGCTGGCTGATCCACGTATATGAAGAAAATGTTTTCCAGACTATCGAAATCTAAATTTCTACTCTGATTACCTGTTTCAAGTGTTGACTCCTGCATATTTATGCAGTTCTTGCCTTACTGCTCCAAGTTCAAGTAATCCAACAAGACATTTTGGCTCCATTTTTTTCAAAACAGTAGCAGACAAAGACATCCACCCTTATACAGCGGGACAAAAAAAGTAGTTAGTGATCAACCAATTGAGCAAGTTCTCCCACTTGAAAAGAAGAGAGAGGCCTGTCATTTTCATCATAGGGATACATCAATTATGAGAGAAAAATTAGGAAAAAAATTCCAGAAAATCACAATGTTGGATTTTTAAAGAATTTATCTGCAAATTACAATGGAAAATAAGTATTTAGCCAATAACAAAAGTCAGTCTCAATACTTTGTTATATACCCTTTGTTGGCAATGACAGAGGTCAAACTTTCTGTAAGACTTCACAAGATTTTCACACACTGTTGCAGGTATTTTGGCCCATTCCTTCGTGCTGGTCTTCTCTTGAGCAGTGATGTTTGGGACTGTTGCCGGGCAACACATACTTTCAACTCCCTCCCAAGATGTTCTGTAGGGTTGATATCTGGAGAGGGGCTAGGCCACTCCAGGTCCTTGAAATGCTTCTTACAAAGCCACTCCTTCGCTATGCAGGTGACGTGTTTGGGATCATTGTCCTGCTGACAGAGCCAGCCACGTTTCGTCTTCAATGACCTTGCTGATGGAAGTAGGTTTTCACTCAGGAGCCGACGATATGTGGCCCCATTCATTCTTTCCTTTACACAGATCAGTCGTCCCAGTCCCATTGCAGAAAAACAGCCCCAAAGCATAATATTTCCACACCCGTGCTTTACAGTAGTTGTGGTGTTCTAATGGAGCATTATTTCTCCTCCAAACACAATAAGTTCTATCTTGGTTTCATATGGCCATATGACATTATCCCAATCCTCTTTTAGATCATTCAAAAGTTCTCTAGCAAATGTAAGACAGGCCTGCACATGCACTGGCTTAAGCAGGGGATGCATCTGGTGCTGCAGGATTTGAGTCCCTAGTGCCGTAGTTTGTTACTGATGGCCTTTGTAACTTTGGTCCCAGCTCTCTGCAGGTCTTTCACTAGATCCCCTCGTGTAGTTCACTGTTCTTGTGATCATTTTGATCCCACAGGGTGAGATCTTGTGTGGAGCCCCTGATTGAGAGAGATTATCATTGGTCTGGTGTGCCTTCCACTTTCTAATAGTTGCCCCCAGTTGATTTCTTCACACTGCTTATATATTTCAGACTCAGTGTTCCCATCCTGGTGCAGGTCTACACTTTTGTTTCTGTGTCCTTTGACAGCTCTTTGGTCTTGGCCATAGTGCAGTTTTGAGTGTGACTCTTTGAGTTTGTGAACAGGTGTCTTTTATACTGATAATGAATTCCATCAGTTGCCATTAATACAGGTAATGACTGGCGGTCAGAGGAGCCTCTTACAGAAGATGTGAGAAATATTGCTTGTATGTAGAAGACCAAATATTTTCCACCATCATTTGCAAAAAAAATTCTTTAAAAATCTGACAATGTGATTTTCTGGATTTTGTTTCTCATTTTGTCTCTCATAATTGAAGCATACCAATGATGAAGCCTCTCTTATCTTTTCAGGTGGGAGAACTTGCACAATTGGTGGCTGACTAAATACTTTTTTGTCCTACTGTATATGTCAACTAGCCTGGCAAGCCATCCTATATATGTAAATATATAGGATGGCCATGACCCGTTTAAAGAACAGCCATGAGGCTGAATCTACAATTGTCTTTCGAACTATTTCTGCACACTATTGGACAGCGCTAGGACCATTCAGAGTTGGAAACAACTAATGTTTTCATTGCTATGGAAATCAGTCAGAGGGGCAGTTTGTCACACAATGAAGAAGAATAATCCCTTTTCAAAATAAAGTATTGCTTTCCACTTGTCTGAAAGAAAAGCCCAAGTCAAAGTCTTTCAATATTGATACCAAAGTCATTTCAAATGAGTACCGTTCCTGAACTGACACCTTATTTGTAGTTTTCTCCATCACAGCTCTAGTGCTAAGCCTGTCCAACACACATAGAGCGATGTGGTTGGAAAGTCACAAAACTGTTCGGGCCAATAGTAGACCTGCTTAAGCTTAACGCATCCACGAGGTTCGCACGGCTCCGCGCGGCAAAATTGCGTCATTTTAACAACCACCCCCCTCCACTGCGCCTCTGCACAGCCCAAACTTTCCACACCGCACACCTAGGAAATTTTCTAACCACACGGCCGGTCGGACACGGAAAAACATGGCGGACCGGCAAGAACTAGTATGGCAGAGGTTTGTAAATACAGACACGTGTATGATTCAGCTCTCAAAGATCACCGTGATCAACGTGTTGTTAATAATTCTTGGAAAAAAATATCTTGCACTGTCGGAAAAGACGAGGACGCTGTTAAAAAATGCTGGAATGCCATGTTGTAAACAACAGTAATTTTTACTTCTACTATGGTGTAGTGTTAGATGCATGCCGTAGAGCTCCATGCTGCCCCCTACAGCTTGGGAGAATATTGGCTCACCGCAGAGACAAGCCGCATGAACCATAAACGCTGCAATTTGTGAAGCACGTTCCATACACGAACCGCATCACCTGTCATGGTCCGTGGTGAGCTGCCAGCCTGTAACCCTGTTTTCTCCTCTGAGAATTGTTTTCACAGGTGGGCGTGTCTGAGAGCTCCCAGCTACAGCTGATTTCACCATCAAGGCCCAGGGGATTTAAGGAGCAGTGTGACACTTCACCACGCCGGATGATTACTCAGTTTGGGTAGCTCTAGCCTCCAACCTGATCTTGATATTTGTATCCTGTTCATGTTAACCTGCCGCTTGAAATTCCTGAATGCCCTTCCCTGCTCTCCTCCAGGTTCCTCTTCATTCCTCATCATCTCCAGAACAACCCCGGGTCTCTGCATTCCTGACCACACTGCTTCATCCCCTGGCCGCCCGCTCTCAGCCGCTCACCTGCCATCAGCCATCCCTGCTCCTACTTTTCTGGATAAATCAATTCCCTCATCTCCTGGATCTCCTCAGCTCACCCGGACCTGACCTAACCCTCCCTGTACATTTCACCACTACCAAGAAACAGTAAGCCCAGCCTCCAGATAAGTCTCCATTGTTTCCACCTTATATTCACTCTGTCTCCCTCCTCAGAGTCCCCTCCTGGTATCCTGCTGCCAGTCCTGCACTTTGTCGGTTCCCGTCTCGCCCTTTGCTCCTCATCTAATAATAAAAACCCTTTTACTTACTTACCTGTTCTCCTTGTTGTGATTCTGCATGTCGTGGGTCAAGAAACTGCCACCCACCATGACATCACCAAGCAGAAAGTAAATGTGTCAAGCATAAACCAAGCTTTTGGCTACAATGGAGTGTGTTTAGACCAACCTGCAGAACAAAATCTATTGCAACTGTTACAGTTGGTCTAGATTTCTAGGCAATAGGTCAGTGCCCCCCCCCCCCCCCCAGCAAACGGGACAACCCATTATTGCAACTGCAGTTTCTCTTCACCTAAATCTACCAAAAGCAAACTGGTGAGGGTACTTCACTCAAGTTATATTCTTTAAGTAATTATTTAATTAAACACAAAGATAAAAAAAAGCAAAACAGTTCAGCTCAAAAGGAGAAAAATAAACATCTCAGGGAAAAACTTTTGTTACTTATGATGTAAAAAAGGAAGGAACTCACCATCAAACTCAGCAGGGCCAACACCAACGATGATGACGGACATAGGGAGTGATGCTGCCTGTTCCAAAGACAGAAAGTGAAAAAGGTTGAGCAAACTTACTAAATGATCAAGTTTCAAACTTCTTTTACCTTAATTATGGACCTAGCTGTTATTGATTCTATCCAAAATTCAAAGACAAAATCTATAATAGTGAAAAAAATCTATGACGGTGAGCTTGAATGCTTGATATGTGGTACGTTTAGTGATGTTTGTTGATTGACAGTTCTGTCATCGTCTGCGTCTGCGTCTCCCCTCATGTGTCTCCTTGTGTTCCCCATCCCTCTCTAGGTTCTCCTTTTGTGTCTCCTAGCGTCCTCATGTGTCCTTGTCTGCATCTTCCTCATGTGTCTCCTTGTGTTCCCCATTTGTCCCCAGATCTGCAGCCCTCTAGGTTTCCCTTTCCAGGTATCCCCCTCCCAGGTCCTGTAATCCTGTGGTCCCCCTTAGTCACGCCCCTGCAGTTTTTCTTTCTGTAGTGTTTTCCTTCAGATTCAGCTGTTCATCTATTAGTCTCTTTTGGTGTGTTTCTTTCCCCCCCCCCCGGTTCTTTAGTTCTCTTTCCTCAGATTATTAATTATTTTGCTCTTCTTGTTGTTAGGGTTTGTCTTTAATCTTAGGTCTTGTTATTTTTCTTCCTCTTCAACTCACTGCCCTCTCTCTGATTAATAATTGAGTTCACCTGATTTCTCCCCCCACACACCTGCAGCTCATCTCCCTCTCATCCTCCCCAGTGTATAAAACCCTGTCTGCGTCTCACTGTGTTGTTGGTTCATTGTTCGTGCCAGTCTCGTTCTCGTTTGCGCTCTAGCTTCTAGTGTCTCTAGTGTTTTTGGATCTCTAGTTTAGTCATTTGGATTTTTGGTTTTTGGCTCCATGCCTTCTTGGATTACTCCTAAATAAAGGATTTTTATTTCATCTTCCACCTCTGCCTCATTTGTCTGGTATCTGCATCTTGGGTCCTAAACTTCCTACTAAACCAACTCATGACAAGTTCCTTCTGTGAATACCATACTTTATTGGTCAGCAATCTAGGGCTCGTGTAAAATACTACTACTACTACTAACAATAATAATGCATTTTTTGAGGCACCTTTCAAGAAACTCAAAGTCACCGTACATTAAAAACAAGAGTTAAAAACAAAAAGTAGAAACAAGAAAACAACAAACGGTATAAAACAGGTGAAGAACAAGGTACTTAATCATATTTGATTACAGTCAACAAGCAGTCAGTCATTCAAGTCATGTGACTCGAGTCCACACCTCTGACCCTAGTGTCCGTTAATCTAACCCTTATCTCCTCGCCGTGTGTTCGTCTTTTTAACATTTTCACTAACTCTGTAAAGCATCAAATTTAGCATATACTGGCTAAAAAAATATTTAAAAATATGAAAAAGTTGCATAAGATGGCTTTAATAAAATATTGGTGAAAGGCTAAACACGTGTTTCTCCGCTAAGGGAACAAACCGAGGAGATTCGGTACGAGAGCATGACATTAGATTTTAGAAAAAAATATAAATAATATTTTTCTTTTTCTCTATTCTCTAAGTGTAGTTTAACATTTTCAAGTATTTCTCCTTACAATAGGATTGTTGAGAATGTAAAAGAATGTTTTTTGTGTGATATTGGTCATCCATTGTGTGTGTGTGTGTGTGTGTGTGTGTGTGTGTGTGTGTGTAAGCACATATTGCAGCCTCATTTTGAGCACGACTTTTAACGTGATGCAACATCCTGAAAAGCCCTGAGAACAAAGGGTGGATAGGATTGTAAAAAATGTCTCACAGCAGAAGGTTTTGGGGTATAAGACAATTATCTATGAGTTTTACGTTGCACGGCTTAAAGTCTGGTAGCTCTTTCAATCCAAAACCACATAAAAAACATCATTATCAGGAAATATACCCTTCCATCTCCCTAGAGACGAGCCGAGAGGATGCTGAGGCACACATGAACATCCTGTGTGTGTGTGTGTGTGTGTGTGTGTGTGTGTGTGTGTGTGTGCGTGTGTGTGTGTGTGTGTGTACTCACATTGACCACAGCCTCTTTGGTCTGGACCATGTCAGATATCACTCCATCGGTGATCATCAACAGGACAAAGTACTGAGAGCCATCTGTAATCTCTGATGCACAGCTGGGGAATACACACACACACACACACACACACACACATACACACACACACACATCTTAGAAAACATACATCTGCCTGCACCCTGGTCAAGGACGTAAATGGCTGTGTCCAGTTTGGAAAATGAAATTTCTAAATTGGATTTTCTTTCTGACACAAATTCTGACATTTTTACTAGAACACTTGTTTGATGCTTTGAACATCACTTCTCTAATAACAGATGCTACTCTCTGCCTGCACACACGTCGGATGCCCTTTTGTTGCTTCCGTGATGTAAAAAGTTGCACAGCTCATTAAAGTTTGGAGCTTTTTGATATTATTGAGCAAACAGACATCTGATCTCGTTTGAACCTGAGCTGCCAAATAAATATGGAAGGCTCCAACTCAACTACCTTCCAGGGAAATAAGAATTATTTGCTTAAATTATCTGAAAGGTTACGATACATTTAGGAATGTGCTTAGATGCTCTAAATGACGGGTATCTTTAATCTTCAAACTGAACGCTCCAACGATGTAATAATGAAACTATTTAGATCCTGATTTTCTAGAATAAACTTTATCACATTAATTAAATTCATCTCAACTTACAAAAGGGAATCAAATGCCCTTTAATATGATCAGATGGGGAAAACAATTCCAATTCTTGGGGTAGCATGGTACATTTTTCCAGATATAAGCATCGGGACTTCTTAATCTTTATCTAAACTCGGCTGAAGCTAGCAGAACAAAAAAAGAACAATGTTTTATCAAGGGACCGGAGAATTTTTCTAACCGACGCCGAAGCTAAATCTGCAAATAAACAGCAGGGCAACTAGGGCACTCATTGAATACTTACAGCTCTGTCCTGTTAGCAGCTATTGTTTGTTCCCCTCAGCATGAAACCCAGCCGAGGACTATTGTTCACCCACAGGAAGAGGCTAAAGCCCTCATGTGATTGGTTCTGATATTTAAATAAGATATTCAACAAGTCATGTTGGGAACAAACTGGGAAATGGGCTGTTTTGAAGTCTAGCCATACAAATAATCTCTCATTTAAATCCTCTTTAAACAGGCGAGTCCCAGTGTTTCTTAATGTCCCAGCCCTTTCCTGTGAATGGAGAGAAACGGTACGTGAATTTATTTTGCCTGACTTTTATGTGCCTGTGAGATAATCGTACCATTACAGAAGAACATGGATAATTTGACTTTCATGCAGAACTCAAAGAAGTTCAAAATTACACAAAAAAATAATAATCTTAAAATAGACTAACGGGATAATGCCTAACGGAGCTTGCCCATTTATTGAATGATGTCCCATTTACAATAAAATAATGAAGAAGCAGGTTCTGCTGGAGGTCACTTCAATTCAATTCTAATTCAAACATACTTTATTAATCCCAGAGGGAAATTAGAGTTTCAGTACACACGATTCTGAGATCAGACATAATAGGCAAAGACACATGACAAGAATTGGTGACTGTGGTCATCCGCAACCCGAGTCGCTCTACCTTAATAGAGATCGAGGGGTTTACATGAGGATAGAGTCAGGAGGAGGAAAAAAAGGCACTTCAGAGTTACCCTCCACAGGGAGGGCAGCTTTGCTATACAAAAGGCACCTCAGACAGAAATGCAACAGACTTCAGACAATACACAACATAAGTGTCCACTAGGTGGGGAGGTAGGGTTGGGGACTCTCCACACATCAGTGCATGCAGCCGCGATAAGTAGCGCTCGTCACCTTAGTCTGGACAGGGGTGGGAGGTAGTTGGGTTTAGAGAGCACAGTGACTCCAGGAACGATTCAACAACCTTCACCGGTCACAGTCCCGCCCAGGCTGGGATAGGGAGACAAAGTCGCCATGGCGACAGCAGCATTCCACATTTCTTCTGAGGGGGAGTAATTTCTTCAACCTCACAGGCTCAAGGGCACCAGATTCAGATAAGAACTTGTTTTGGGGCCAGACAGAGATAATTTCCTCTCTGCCTTAAAGTTCAGTTGATCTCCAATCCCTCTAAATACTCTAACGTCACTCTGCCGTTTCCATGATAAGTCAGTAAATGATGTCTTTTAGTTTTAGCTATCACTGAAAAGAGTTTTCTTCAGCTCTACCAGATCTCTGGTTTGGGATAAAGACAAGAGCTGTTTTTACAGGACCAGAGCGTTTGCAAAACAGGATTTGCTGTGGCTCCCTGGGGAGGATAAAGGTCGTTTATAAGATCAAACCGTGGTGGTAATGTGGCGCAGTCGTGGCAATTTTATAAAAGATTAGGTGATGGCGGCATAAAGGGGGTATGGGGGCGGTCTCTGCGCTGCCGCAGACTTCCGTTTATCTTGGACATAACTTGCTTTTTATTGCGATTGAAGCCGTGATTGTTAAGTTTTTTTTGACAAGCAGCTCCTAAAGGTGTCTGTCCCCATCAGCCCCTGTGCAGACTCTGGCGATCTGAGCTTCAGCTCTAACAGAGAGGCTCGTGGAGTGCTGCAGCGCTCCAGTTTGCCATGTCAGCTGATTTTGTTCAAAAAGCAAAACTTATTGCCTGTGTTTACTTTCATTTTCAATAAATTTGCCAGCCAGAGCTCAGCAATAATTCCCCACGTCTTCATGACAGCTGCCTCTGTTGCGCCAGGGCGCATACGACAGACCATTACCGCAATATTACTACCAAGCGAGGCGGAACGAATGATACAAAATTTGCGCAACGCCATGCCGGCATGGCGCGTTTATAGACATACCACTGCGGTAATATCACGCCGAGTTACCATGGTGTGTCTTATAAAAGAGGCTAAAGCAAATTTAGTTGAAAATGACACATTACGCTTTTTTTTTACATACACCCCGCACAGACACGCACACTAAAGACTTTGAAGAACATTGATGGTCTTGCAGGACTTCTGACAAATATTAACACGCTTGTTATCGTGTGCAATAAGGCTTGATGATTATTCTGAGCATGAAGTCAACATTTAGACTCTTGGAAGGTCAGAAGTGGTTTGACTTTATGAAAGCATTGTATACGGGGCTAAGAGGCTCTAAGATCTTATTTAAAATAATCTCTCTGGTTTGTTGGATTTAATTGATTGATTTCTATTTTCTTGGTCTTGAAATCTTTGTTTTGGTCTATTCTCAGCCAGTGACACAAGCTTAGCCAGATGTGTTTGTAGCACACAACGTAACTGAATAAGAACCAACTTTATTGTTATTGCATCAGCTTCCTGGAGAATAGAAATATGTCCCTGCAGCACAACCCAATCAAGGTTAAACACACAATATGTAGACAAAACAGGTACAGGCAGCCATGACAGGGCATTTCACTACGCAAAAAAAACCCACTTCAACATAAGCAAAAAACATCATACAGTTCACAGACATGAGTCTCTGAGAGGCAGGTGGGAGGAGGCTGGGAACCTCTTTGCTTCTGAGAGAGCCGCAGCCTCAGAGCATACTCGATCACTGTTGATCAGAGGTGGAAGGGAGTTCCACGAGGGAGAGACACGCACACACGGATGGAGACAATTTGCCCTCATACTCCTCCGTCTCTTGGGGAGTGTTGCAAAGCAATTCCCCGCCAGGACAACAGAGGGTGTAGCACTGTTCTGTGGTATCTTGTCATGCATCCGGTCCAAGATAGTGTGTTTATATTGTGTTTTTATTTTATTTTTTATTTAAGAGACTTTTTAATGCAGACAAATTTGTCCCTCATTTTTCTCCACCTCTTCATGCGCTCCCCACCTCTAAACCCACGTTTCCTGTAATTTCCATCAACCAATAAAACGCTTACTGCGTATCTTTTCACTCCTCCAGTCACTGGGGAATAAAACATTCATGTTTTTAGCGTTTTTTCCGCGAGGGATTCGTCAAGCTGCTCCATGTCTGCCGCTAGATATCCTCGGCTCTATTTGTTTTTGAGGGCGCAATGGCGGTGCTGTAGATGACAGCGGCATGCTGACCAAATCACAAGCTTGCGTTCTCCGTCTCAACGGACGAATGTTTAGGCAAGAGAGCTTGACTCCGTCCGTCCTTGTGAGCCTGCTGCAAGCCCTCGCAAGGATGGATAATGGCGTTGCATGCGTCTGTCCTGATGCAGACGGAGAGTATAAATTAGGCTTTAGGTTCGGTGTCCTCGCCAGGCCACGCTACAGTTCTAAAGGCACGGGGTAGGGTAGGTTTCACATCATCTGTTCGCATTCCTTCTGGGGGTGGGGGGTGTTCCTGAGGACTCCAAATTCAGATGAGAAGAGTTGTTTTGGGGCAGGCAAAGGCTCGGTTTTTGCTAAATGGAGATTTTGGTAAACCCATGGTGGTCGGGTGTAACTCATCAGGAAATGACATCAACAGATGTCATCCAAAACAAATGGCCTTTGCAAATTAGAAGAGTTGCTTGTGAAGCACAATGGAAGCAAAGCAAAAAAGCACCGTTCACGCCGCTTTCAAATCGATGTTAATAACCTCCCAATGTCAAAAAGAAAAATCAGGAGAATTCCCTCCACAACAACGTAATTCACAGGGTTTTGTTGTTTCCCTGAGTTCCGTGAAAAATGGTACATCTTTTGGTCATTTAAGGCCACATCAAAAACGAACACCTACAAAAGGCCATTTAGCAGTTTTAGCTTCCTTTTAGCACCCCCTAGTGTCCATTCGTAGAACCAAAGGCAAAACTTGTCTCCTCCGTTGTCTTTTTATCACCTTAATCTAACAGCTGAAATGTCTCCCCAGCCTTCCTTAGTGTCTACAGGAGTGATTAATCTCTAAACAAATCAGCTATGTTCATGATTTAAAACGGGGATTCAATTCTGGGGCTGGAAGGCCGGTATCCAGCATGTTTTGGTGGTTTTTCTGCTCCAACACACTGGATTCACCACAGTGGATCACCTGTACAGCAGCTCATCAGGCTTTGCAGGAGCCTGTTAATCACCTGCTGATTGAAATCAGGTGTGTTGAAACAGTTGAAACTAAAACGTGCTCGATACCAAACCTCCAGGCCCGGAATTCAATACCCCTGACCTAAATTATGCAGGAAATGTGCTGAAAGCAGACTGCAGCTCCAGGCATGTCAGCTCACATTTTTTCTAAGTCCAACAGACTGGCTTGGACACTCTGAAGTTGCAGGTGGAATATTCTACCCTCAGGGGGCTATAGGGGCTGGGTGGCTTTTCATTCCCCCATAGAGACTCATTTTAGCACATGCTGGCTCAAGAAAATTATTTCAAAAATATGAAAAAGTAGCTAAGTATCCCTTTAACACCTTGCGATAAAAAGGAATTTCTTCTCATTTGCAACAATCTTTTAATTTTGCATTCTATTCCATAATCCTTTTGATTCATTACAATATAAACATTGCATTTACATGTATTTTTGATTCTTATCTGTAAATCATGCCCCTTCTATGTGCCTAGGATCCAACTCTTAAAGCTCAAACTGTAGAAGTCAGTCAGAATGAGAAAGAATTGAAGACATTAATAAATAAAACAAAGCAGACATGAAATACAAGTAATTTGCAACTGCAAAGGCAGCAAAGCCTTTGATAAGAAAAAGCAAACAACAAAACTAATGAACATCTCATTGGTAAACAGAAGCTATGAGGGTTTGGGTTCGCGACCAATGCATGCATGTGGGCTTGTTTGTTTCCTGGAGCAGCGTCTAAAACCAAAGACTTACCTACCTAGCTGAAAACAAACTCATTGTCTTTCGAGTCTGTGCAGAGCTGGATGTGTTTTAGGCTTTATGAAACTGTAGCTGGAAATCTTTGGGATCTCTATGATTTTTCTTGACTTTACCAGTAGTGGGATAATATTTGGGTTTTCGCTCATCATTCTCCCTGCATCAGGAAGGTAACATTAACTAACTCTCTGCAAACCAGCCAAACCAAACAGCTTTAAAAGGGGTGACAAAAATGCCTTTTCCACTAAGAATCTAAACTAGGAAGCAGAACAATGGTTTGTGAATCATTAATTCGTCTTCCACTCCAAAATTCTGGGAAAAGAAAAGATCTCCGCTTCCCAATGGGGGAAGACATTGTAAACAAACTGTAATGCAGCGGAAGCTACTGGATAACACCCAGAAAGTCTGGGTGGAGGATTTCCAGAAAACAACTAGTTTACTAGAGTTTACTTCACACAAGATGTTTAGTAATTAGCAAAGAAGATTACACCGCTTTAATTAATCCACCAAAGGTGCTGTATCATGTTCACCTGCCGGCTTCCATTTTTAAACTTTTGTTTTTGATCATCTGGTTTGAAATGTCAGCTCTCACTCTGCTTCTGTGGTCATTTTATTACTAAAAGTAAACAACGCTGATCAAAAACAAGCATCCAAATGCAAATGAGCAGAATTAATTGCAGCCATGTGCAGAATAAATCTTGATAAAATCAACATTTTGATGAGTTTCCACAATAAACCAACACACCCCAGATTAAAAAAGAGCATCTTTAGAGACCAAACTGTTAAACATAAATATCTCGTGTTTACATTTAACAAATTAAGTGCAAATAATACCTGAATGTTCCAAATGATGGATCCATTTACCTCTGTGTACACTCTTCTAATTACCATAAAAGACCACCAGATATCCTCAAACCTAGCCTAAAATCTAGACCTGCTTACCCTTGATGCATTTATTTATTTGTTGCGATTTCTTTGTTTTAATACAAAAAATTCTAAACCATTTGCGGCATTTTCAAAAACCTAAGCCCAATCTTGCACTGGGCTTTTTTAGTTGAATTTATTCGTAGCTTATGAGTTATGTCGGTAAAAACAGAATTTAGCAGATTCCCTCACTCAGCTATGAGTTACTATTGGTTAAGTTAGTCAATTTCGTAAGACATCAAACACATTTTCTAAATCAACTCCCTTCTGAGTGGCTTACTTTGCTACTTTGTTGATGACGGGTGCAAAGTTGGTGGGTCCATAGAGCTGCACCGTTCTCAAGCTCTGGAAGTAGGCCTCCAGAACGCCTTCTATACCGACACAATTCGGATGCTCGCCATCGCCATTCTGCAAATGAACACAAACAGCAATTTCATGAAATACACCAACAAAGACAACACAAAGAAATACATGAAACCATCTGAAAATAGCAAATTATTCCGCCAATAAGAATTTACAGGAATCTTTTAGGAGCACCTTTTATAACCTTTTAGTTATTACTATGTACCGTAAAAACATAAATCTAATGTGTTATGGAACCATGTAACTAGCATCTAAAATGCCAAACCCACAAATTATCAGCTAATGCATGTGAATAAGCGTATGATTAACAGAGTACCAACTTCCTGGCGTGTTTATTTATTTGTTTATTTATTTATTGTGCTCTAGTCTGCCAGAGCTCTGCGGTGTCAGAGGAGTTTCTGTATCGAGGCACAGAGGAAGAACTCCAGTTTCCAAGTGATTTGATGTGTGAAGGCCACACTAAACAAGCTCTAAATCCAGCTATTCAGCCCCACACTTTGAAGTTTTGTAATATATAAGCAGAAATCAGAAACGTGAGGATGTGCGTCTTGCACATAAAGTGCATTAAACTGCATTTATGCAGTTAAACCAGTTGAAAGTTTAAAAAGAGCAAAACAAATCAAATATTATTTATCTAAGTGGATCAGATAAATTCAATGTCATGCATGTAAAATATAAATAAATAAATAAATAAATATACAATCTCTACTCATCCTACCAAGGATGTTGGTTCTTATTAAGGACTGATGAAGTCATTTTGAGTTAAACAGTCCCTTAGTTTCACTTAAGATTAGCATCCAGCCTTTAGTGACTGCCGCTGTCATCCCTCAGGAGGGAGGAAGGAGGAAGTAGAGGGGCTGCTGGGAGATTCCTGCTGGCAGGAAGATGAGCCAACATCTCAGTTTGTGTGACCAGCTGTTGTTGCCGCTACGTCTCCTGGTCCAGGCAGACGACGAGGACGTCCCCTGCAAGTGTGAATTTGTATGTTTGTGTGCATGTGGATGCCCTACCAGAGGGAACGCGTGGGAGATTTTGCCATCGGGGGGCAGCTTAGCTCCGAAGCCGTAGGCAGGAAAGAGCTTGTCACTGTCGTAGTCCTGGATAATCTCCCCCACTGCCTTCAGGGCCATGGCATATGCATTCATCTGGTAGGGGCTCATGTAGTGGAGGGAAGTGGGCTGGGATGGGTTCCCTTAAAATACATTTAAAAATAACTAAACAGGATATCTGCAGTAAAAAAACAACAACACAGAGCTGCAGTACAGTTTGGTACTTTATAACACACTTGAGTAATTATTGTAACTTCTTGTATTTTGAAAATGAACAGATTTTAAGAGGCTATTATAATTGAAAGTTTTGGCATAATTAAGGTATTAGCATAACTTCCAATTTAACATAGATTACAGCTTATTGCAATTTTTATTTAATTAATATTATTACTTCCTTTTTATCATTACTTGGGTTGTGGCTTTTTCCGTTTTTGTTTTGTTGTTTAATTTCCATTGAACCTTCTGGGCCACCGTAATTACTCCAAAAAGCAGAAATAACACAACATAATGTATCCTTTGTAATGATTTAAATTACATGTTATTTAATAAGCCATAAGGCATAGGGTTCCATAGGAAATACGAAATCCACCTTATGGATCTGTGAGGTTATTTTAAACCAGAAGATTGGAACGTTTTAATGCTGGGATTAGATAACAGCTCCGTATTCACTCAGAGACAACAGAAGAGAGAGTCAAGTTTAAAAGTTAAGAATTGTATTACTAACAAATTGAACTAGACTGACTTTAAGCACTAAATGTATCGTGTAACTAAGGTGGATGAGACGGTGAACGGATGACGTGTGATGTTGATCAGAACCAGCAAAACCGAAGCTGCGATTAGTTCTGATGGGAACTGTTGCAGCAGTTTGAACAGAACAAATTTTCCAGCTTGTCAAATCAAATCAAAGATACTTTATTAATCCCAGAGGGAAATTAGAGTTTCAGTTCACACAATTCAGAGAAGCAACAAACAACACAACATCACATGATAATAGGAAGGCAGGGGGGGCTGGGATCCTGTTTCCCCAGGGAGAGCAGCCATGTACGGCGCTCAGCCACTGTAGCCACAGGTGGGAGGGAGATCTTGGGAGGAGCGCAGAGAACATTGACTCCTGCAGGTTGATGACCTCACCAGGCTGAAGTCCACCAAAAGTTGTTGGTTCTTTCAGTTAAAGAGGAGAGTTAAGGATTGGCCACTCCGACAACTTCTATAGAACACTTTGAACTGGCGTTAAAGATGACGTGGGCATAGTTTTATACTTCGGATGTTTTGGTTTATGGTCGAATGAAAAGTTGACAGGTTTTACCAAACACCATCAAAACCACGCCTCCGTGAGATCTGTCAGATTCTGATTGGATCAGTGAAAGTAATGTGTCATGTCTTTTAACGCTACGTGAGATCAGTCCTATTGGAACATTTAAAGTCGTATGACCTTCACATTCTATAGGATTATAATAAAGTAATTAATATTTTGATTTCACAGATCGGTCACATCTTATTTATTGACTAACACTTTGCTTGATTAGCTTATTAAATTAGAGTTGTTTGATTAATTAAAAGAAAAGAGTTCATTCTTCATTCTTCTGAGCTGAAAATAAGCAGGTTAGATGCAAATCCATGAGACCTTGAGACCATATCTCATGCAGACTAGTTCTGTGTCAGAGGAGGGGAAAAAAACTGTCATTTCATTCTGTTACACCTTAACCATTTTAACCAGCAGTTCGACAACTCATCAAGACCACTAACGTGTCTCCCATGTTAAGACCATTAATGACCAAGTTCACTTGTTATTTTTCTCAATAATTTACTGTAGTCTGTAATATAAATGAATGCCATGTGAACCGATTTCTGTCAGCAAAACACTCTGGTGCTCCTGTTTCAGGAAGTAGAAGTGAGTCAGAGGAGAGGCGAGCAAAACACAACAGGTTTTAGAGACACATTTCCTGATATTTGGACATCTCAGCTCTGATTGGCTAACCGAAACAACTCTACCACTGACTGTTTGCTCTGCAACTTTGATGTTTGATCTCCAACAATAGTACAAACCTGGAGGAGTTCTGCTGTGTGGTGGAGTTGCTAATGCTAACAGTTAGCTTCTACTAGCTGAAATGTTCTCTGATGCTTTCTGGACGCTAAACCAACAACAGCCTTCCTCGTCGTGAGTCCAGATGGGTGAGTCCATGAATGCTAATTTTCAGTGTGACGTAGATCTGTGTGACTTTTTCTGACTCAGTCGCCTGCCTGGCTTTTTTCTTTTTGCACCTAATACAGGAAATAGGGGTAGAAATTTTGTTGAGCATGCATGTCAAACTCCAAGCAACCGATTATATTTCAAAAAGAACATGTATTATATGTTTCTCAGTGACTGTGGCGGTCTTAGATTTTTATTTAAGATGCAAAAGCAAATTTGGAAAATACATTTGCTTTAAACATTTTTTTCATGCCTCCTAACAATTAACAATCATAGCATAAATATAAATATAGTGTGGAGAATTTATAAAAAGGTAAACATTAATAAAGTGGTTCTCTTGCATTTGTCTAGAAACCTTCACCAATAACACTGTTCGGACCGGAAGCAACGACTGAACCATCCGGTTGTCAGTGTCACTGAACCTCCGCACTTTCCCGGGTCCTCCGCTCATTATGCACTGTTATGCTGCACGGACAACAAAACGACTGGTGTTTAGCACTATCTCGTTTCCTCTGGCGATGTGGACTTCTGGTTCCTGGAGGGACCGGACCGGTGAGTGCTCCGTGAATTTGTTTGTACTCAAAACCTAGCTTGTTCTGCAGATGTGCTAATGCAGCTTCAGCATCATAACGCTATTTTAACACTATCCACTGAATTGTGTAACAGTCGTTGCCCTGAGTAAATAAATGCTAAAAATACTTATGCATGTTTTTGTTACTTTTGTCCAAGGGTGACAGCTGTTCACTCGTTTTAAGCCCTACCGTAAAAATGATTCCCCTGCTTGTTCCGAACGTGCTGATTAATTTGAAACACAAGGATCTGTGCATTACCAAGAGACGACCAATTCAAGAAAACTACATGTGCTAAAATGTTTGTTTTCCATTTTAAGAGTGCCAAAAGCCTGATCCAGCATTAGGAATCTCAACAGCCACTAACTATAAGTGTGATAAATTAGAAGAAGACTGGTTGTGCTGCTAAAGCTGATAGCTGGAAGAAAAAGAAAAACAGTCTTTTATCTCGTAAAACCCGCTCTACAAGAGTAAATATCCCTTCATCAATAACAGTTTTGTTGGAGCAGCACGTTTTTTTGTCCTGGATGTTAAAATAAATGATTTTCAGCTCCTCCCTTTAGATAACATGAGCTGGAGTCTCTTCTCCATTCTAACAAAAGTGAGCTGCTTTTAAAGGAGATGAAAGGATGAAATTGATCTCATAAGCCGCTGTGAATTCCACTTTTAAACACACACACACACACACACACACACACACACACACACACACACACACACTGTAAGGTGCCCCCACTAATTCAATTGAGCTTCCAGCTACACTACAGGTGCACAACACATCTCTGGACACGATGAATACCAACCACGTTCCCTGTATCCAGCACACTTGTGACTGCTGGTTTTCTCACTAATAGCATGAATACAACAGCACATTTGTTCTTTAAACACAAATTTAAAATATTGTTTTCATTTTGCTTGGCTGAAATTAAAGGAAGTGTGTTTTAAAAGTAACTCTGTCTGAACTGGAGTAACATAAGAGAGTTTCTGGGAAAACTGAAGACTCAGTAGGTAGTGTGAGACGTGAATAAAGTGGCATAAGAAACAGAAAATAATTAGTTCCCATGTGAATTCCATAAACTTTACACAGCCAAGTGTTTTACATCCAATGCAGTCCGGTGTGCACGTTGACTCATACGTTGTAATGAACTTAATTTAAGTCGATAAAAAACCTGCATCATTAGTCTGAAAACGCAGATTCCTTTTCCCTTTGGGCCATAAGACCTAAAATTATAATCGTTTCAATCCCAGATCTGCCATTTTTCTTTTGATTTTTACTTTTTCATTTATGATATGATGGGATATGATATGGTATTGTGTTATATATTATATTATAATATAATATAATATTATATTATAATATATTATATTATATAAGCAGATACTGATATATATATATATGGGGTCCCCCCTAATAAAAAATAAATAAATCATTTAGGTTGCTAACGTCACGTATGTCCTATCATCCATGCTTAAGCTTTAAACATTATCCCTGCAAAACTGCAACTATTTCAGCTTAAGGAGGCCAAGGAAAGGCAGACATGGAAGCAGAAGGAAGAAGAAAGAGGGCAGAGAAAACAAAAAAAAGTGAAGAAGATGGAAGAAGATGAAGACAAAAATGAAAACTACTCATAGAATTTGGATTAAATATATGTTAATTATTGGCTCAACATCATGATTTTCTTGTGCCTTCATGCTTGATCATGTGCAGTTGCTTGCTGTAATCACACTCATGCATATCACCAGTGCTCCACGCACAGAAGCTCTCCTCAGTCTCTCCCACATTGCCAGCTTGTCTGCAGCCATATCCTCAGCGTTCCACACGTTATGATTAAGACCAAGTCATTGATCACTCTTTGTGTGCCTCCCTTATACCAGACTACAGGTGAAACTCAATAAATCAGAATATGATAAAGCTCATTTATGTCAGTGACTAAACCTAAAGGGTGAATTTAATCTATGAGACGGACTCCTTCCATGCAAAGGCAGATTTTTTTCAGCCTTTATTTATTGTAAATGTGATGACTATGGCTTACAGCTGATGAAAACCCTCATTCAAAATCTAAGAACACTAGAATAATGTGAAAATGTTCAATATTCTAGACTCAAAGTGTCACACTCTGATCAGCTGACTAATCCTAAATACCTGCAAAGGGTCCTGAGCCTTTAGATGGTCTCTCAGTCTAAGTGGGATCACTGATATAAACGGATTTTTACACCATGCTGTTATTTTTCCTGTTGCGCCTGTGTGTTCATGCGTTCAGCTCATGTTTTTAGCCCGCTTGCCCGATCATGCCCTTGTCGGATTTTTAAGCCCTCGAGTTGTTTTCCTTCTCTTTTTTGGACCTTTTCTGCATTTCAAGGCTTCTGTTTTGTATTAGGGAGGATATATTTAATTGTTGGGATTTTAAACCTGCAAACAGCAATATTGGTTATAAATTTGGATTTTCATTGGATGTTTTTTCACAATAAACCCTTTATTTTGCCATTAGTGTCTAGAGTAATCAGGTCCAAATAAATGGAAAATCAAAGTATGTATATATTCAATTCAATTCAAGTTTATTTATATAGCGCCAAATCACGACAAGAGTCGTCTCAAGGCACTTCACATAATAAACATTCCAATTCACAGTTCATTAAGCCAATCAGAAATAATGTGTCCTATATAAGGAACCCAGCAAATTGCATCAAGTCACTGACTAGTGTCAGTGACTATACAGCAATCCTCATACTAAGCAAGCATGCAGCGACAGTGGAGAGGAAAACTCCCTTTTAACAGGAAGAAACCTCCAGAGAATCCTGGCTCAGTATAAGCAGCCATCCTCCACGACTCACTGGGGATCGAGAAGACAGAGCAGGCAGACACACACACACACACACACACACACACGCACGCACACACACACACACACACACACACACACAAGTAATGTGTCTATAGTTATATTGTGATGTCTTAGTAAATATTGTATTTGGTGAAAGATAAACTTTATTGTATTTATCCTAGTGGATCTATAATTAAACTGACAAACTAGTATATATATATATATATATATATATATATATATATATATATATATATATATATATATATATATATATAATTTTAGCTGGGGTGTGAATTAAAGACAAAAAATGAAAAATAATAATGAAAATAACCAAGATAAATGAAATAAACATTCGTAGGCAGCTTACCGTTTGATGCTGTGAAGTCAATGGCCACTGTGAAATTCAGTTGTGTCCTGTTGCACACCAAATGAAAACAACAAATAGAATTACACATGTGTGTATTCTTGACATGGACAGTTGTGTCCAACACACAGATACACAAATCCAACGAGATGGCGCTCAATTTTCTGGTTGACTGGCTGCCGGCTTATTAGTATGGCACAACAATGGTGTCTTGATCACCTTGAATGTTTAATTGGGTCAAACAGATGGAACCAGCAATCCAAAGCAAAAGAAATGAATAAATTAAGTACTCACTTATTAAATTCATGAATACAACTTTCCTTTCAAAACTTCCTCCACTCAGAGCATGCACAAATTTGATATCATGCTCTCCGAAGAGCACTGGGAAATTCCATCAAGTGTCCTCAGTCTCGAGCACACACAGATGCATAAACACAAAGACTTTTGCCACTTCCTGTGAGTGCAGACTAATTAATATTCCACTCACCCTCCTCGGATAAAATCCACAAAGGTATACTCCGACTCCACTTTGAAGGACAGCAAAGTTACCTGGCAAACACAAACACGGAGATACCAAGGCACAATGGTGTGATGAGCAGATGAGGACGGGAGACAGGAAGACACAACAGAGACACATATGGGAAGACGACGTGAGACACAATGGTACCAGCATATTGATGTAGAGGCACTCACAGTCCCAGAATTGATGTATTTTTTCTTTTTGCCTTTCTTCTTGGGATTTAAAACCTGCAGATAAAACAAAAACAAAACTTTTGGAAACTCCTGTAAATCCTTCAATGATAAAATAACACAAACAATCCAGCTTTTTCAAAAAGACAGATCAAGAAATACTTCAATTCCCTCTGGGATTATACATTTATTTTATTTTATTTTCAAAATTACTTGTCACACACACACAAATGTGTGTTCTCCGCATTTGACCCATCCCCCGAGACGGCAGTGGCTGTGCTCAGGAACGTTTTGGTTGTTTTACCCCCAATCCAACCCCTTAATGCTGAGTGTCAAGCTGGAATAGTAAATGCTAAATAGGCTGTATTTGTATAGTACCTTCTTAAGCTTGGTTTTTGCTTGATGCGTCCGCAAGGTTCGCACGGCTAAATTGCATCATTTTAACAACCACGCCCCTCCACCGCGCCTCCGCACGGCCCAAACTTTCCGCACCGCGCACCTAGGAAATTTTCTAAACATGCAGACGGTCGGACGCGGAAAAACATGGCGGACTGGCAAGAACTAGTATGGCAGAGCTTCGTAAATACAGACATTTGTATGATTCAGCTCTCAAAGATCACCGTGATCAACATGTTGTAAATAATTCTTGGAGAGAAAAAGCTCGCACTGTCGGAAAAGACGAGGACGCTGTTAAAAAATGCTGGAATGCCATGTTGTAAACAGTCATTTTCACTTCTACTATGGTGTAGTGTTGGATGCATGCCATAGAGCTCCATGCTGCCTCCTACAGTTTGGGAGAATATTGGCTCACCACAGAGACAAGCCGCATGAACCATAAACGCTGCAAGTTGTGAAGCACGTTCCATCAGCGAGCCGCATCACCAAGCAGAAAGTAAATGCATCAAACATAAACCAAGCTTTAGGGTTTTACAACCCCCCAAGGTGCTTTACACATTCAGTCATCCACCCATTCGCACACTGGTTGTGATGAGCTACCCTTGGGTGCAATGATGAAGGCCGAGCGCTGACACCACCGATCCCTCTGACCACCACCAGCAGGAAAGGTGGGTTAAGTGTCTTGCTCAAGGACTTAACAGCAGCATTCTCTGTCCAGAGTCTGGACTGAACCTGCAACCTGCCGATTACAGGACAACCTGCTCTGCCTCCTGAGCTACTGCTGTGCCAGTAGTACGGAACAGCAGTAGAGGCAACGGGGAGACATTGAGTGCCTTTCTTTTAAAAAGTCTTTGGTATGACCGGACTGGGATTTGAACCCCGATCTCCCAGTCCCAGGATGGACACCATGGGCTGCATGGTGGCGCAGTGATTAGCACTGTTGCCTCGCAACACGAAGGTCGCAGGTTCAAACTCATCTGTGGCCTTTCTGCGTGGAGTTGCGTGTTCTCCCCATGCATGCCTGGGTTTTCTCCGGGTACTCCGGTTTCCCCCACAGATCACAACATGCCCTATAGGTTAAAAAATAATTGTAAGTCGCTTTGGGTAAAAGCGTCTGCTAAGCACATAAACAAACATAAACATAAACACTCGTACCACTGGGCCGTTGAGCTGAGCTATTTGATGTTTGGAGGGCAGAGCATCCATCTGTCCATCCACCTACTGATTCATCTAGATTCATTCATCCATCCATTCAATAGGTAGATAAATCCACCCCATCCATCTTTTGATTCCTTCCTTATATTCATTCATTCATCCATGTATCAATCCATCGTTGACTCATCCATCCATAGATCAATCCATCCATCCAGCTTTAGATCCACCCATCCATGTAGCTTAATCCCAGTGGCATTTTAGGTCAGACTAAGTTTTGCTGAGAGAATTGAGAGACTTTTGTTTCTTTATTCATTTGCAGCTGTTTTCATGTTTGTGTGTTTTATGTGATCTGAGTGGAACTTAATGAGCTGTGTGCTTTAATGGAGTTACAAGTTCAAACGTTTAATGACTAACTGTTGTACGTACATACATTTCAGTAAACCTTTAAAATAATTCTGTTTGTTCCTTCTAGTCTATTCTTTCATTGCAACATATCCTAATTTTACTTTAAATCTCACTGTAAAAAAGAATAGCTTTTCCTGTTGTGTGGACCTTACCTAGATTGGTAGTTAAACATATCTCACAAGCATAAAACAAAATCATTGTTGTGGTAGACACCTGGGCACCTGATCAATGGAGGTGGTTATGTTTCTCTTTATTTAGCAAATGCTTTCATCTGGAAGATACAGCAATGCAGTGAATGAACCCAACGTGCATGTCTTTGGCTTCAACTGAAGCTGCTTTCTCATCCAGCCGACTTTCCCCCAACTCATCCATTTGTTTTAGTTAAACAATCGTCAGTATTAATCTAAAAGGTTTTTGTTTTATATATATTGGGGATGCCGTTACCCATCATGACCCAAAGCCACCATGTTGCCGTTCTTCAAACAGATACACCCCAAAAGGACACATATTCACAGCGAGGCACCCTTTCAGTATTATGGTCCTCGCCTCTGGAATGAGCTGCCAGGGGACCCCAGGGCCGTAGAGAACGTTCATGCTTTCAGAAACAGGCTCAAGACCCATCTTTTTAGCTTAGCTTTTGACTGATTACTATTACTTTTTAAATAAATAAATTCATTAATTAGGTTATTTATTTATCTATTTATTTATTTTATGTATTATTTCTTTATACGTGCCATTTTTAAACAGTTTTTTTACCATAGATTTATGATCAACATTATTTTAATATCTATATAACTTTTTATCTTACAATTCTCATTTTAGCTCTTATGATGTTATATTTTAACCTTAATTTAACCTTTTTCCAGTGTTTCCTCTGTGGGTGCCCTCTGCCCCGGGGGCAGTGGTCAGCTGTGGCAGCCTAGGTGCTTTCCAGGTGTACCTGGGTGGAGGTGGGGGTCTAGGCCCTCCCTGCCCTGGGCACCCTATATCGGTGCCTTGGCTGCTGCTGTGGATCTGCTGCTGTCGGGGCGGATGGCTCCCCTGATGGCATTTCCTTATCCTTGTCTAAGCTGGTCTGGCTCATCTGATCTCAGTCCATCATGTTTTTTTCCGTGTGTGTGTGTGTGTGTGTGTGTGTGTGTGTGTGTGTGTGTGTGTGTGTGTGTGTGTGTGTGTGTGTGTGTGTGTGTGTGTGTGTGTGTGTGTGTGCTGAAGGAGGAGTGTTGTTAAGGGTTTTTTATTGTCAGACAGTTTTTAAAATTCTGGGGATGGGAGGGAATGTGGGCATGTGGGACCTTTTTAATTTGTTAAGCACTTTGAGTTGCATGTATTGTTGGATTAAGTGCTGTATAAATAAAGCTGAAAAAAACAAAACAAAAGGAATTTGTACCATTTAACTACGTCTTGTAATTAACAGAACAAGATGATGCATCCTCAGTTGCACAAAATGACGTGAATTTAAAGGGAACAACAGCTCTGAATGTTAGATGAATGTGAGTTAACTGGTCAGTCATGAATATGTTGTAGGAGCACTAAAACAGGTGATGCATACTGACAGGACATGCAAAACACAAACAGGAGTTACATAATAAATGCACTTCTAAGGCTTCCCCACCAGAGAGTGAGCTAATAAATACTTAATGCAGATCTCGCAGTCTTTTGTTTTTTCCCTCTCTTTTGAACATTGGTCATGTTTTGTCTTGTCTGCCGAAGAAATGTCTGTAATCAGTACACCATATCCCACACAGTCCCACGGTTTCTCGGCTAAATCACCTCTTGATCCATAATAAGCCAGTTCATTACTGACAAATAAATGGGTCTCTAAAGCTTCCAAGGGGTTTGATTGAAGGCAACAAGACATCTTTGGTTTCTTGAAAATATTTTGGTTCTCATCTGAAGAGCTTTGTCAGGGGAGAGCTGCTACTGGTGCCTGGATGTCGAAACAGGTACGAAGTTCACATAGTAATATTTTCCAGAAGATTTGACACTTGGAATATGGGAATGTATTATCACCAAACATGTGTGGGTTATGATTAACCCTCCCACTGTCTTCATGGGTGACCCCGCGAGGAAAGTTGACCATTGAGCAGGATTGATGGTTTATCCCTTGAGGTCCATGTGGCAGGGGTGAGGAGTGAGCACCACCTCACCCCTGCCATGTGGACCTCAAGGGATAAACCATCAATCCTGCTCAATGGTCAATTTTCCTCGCAGGGTCACCCATGAAGGCAGTGGGAGGGCTAAACATGATGGAGACATGCTTTCCGACACGCCGGTGTGTCTTTGGAAAGACTGTTAACACAGTTCAGTCTGAAGATACTGTATCCTCTGAAGGATGGTGTTTCTTATTGTTTGGAGCCAAATTGAAATACAAATCTGATCAATTTGTAATCATCATGACGGAGGAGACACGTTTTGACCCTCTCTCATGAGGTCATTTGACCCGTTGAACCACATCACAACATGAGTTCACTTTTCCTCCAGTGACAGGTGTACCATTGGAAAGGTGTTGGCACATTTGGTCCATAGCTTCTGTAAAATCATGTTACAATAAGAATAAAATAAGAACAACCAAAAATCCTGATTATTTGACTGTGATAGAACATCCCGGTTTGCGGAACCTTTGGGAAATCATTCAGCTCGTTTTGTTTTGAAGGAAAAGAAAGATCTGAAAAATAAACGCTCTACTTTTGTTTGTGGTTTCACCTTGGGTTTGGTTTGTTATATTAAAACTTGTTGAACGTTTTAGAGTTTCTTAAGCCTTTTCAGAGCTTGAAAGACGCTTCTTCTTCTGGCTCTTGGAGGGTGCAGACACTTTTCTACTCCTCTCCTCCATAACTTATCCTCATGTCCTTTGTCTGTCTGTGTGAGCAGGATGCACGGCTGCTTCTGCATTTTTTCTGGAAACTGGAAACTGAAATTCACTAAAATGGATCTTGTCAGTTGGTCACTCAACGCGGTTGATAACATTTTTTCAACTATGAGAATGGAAGAAGGGGCTCCCGGATGCCCCTCCGGGACAGACCAGCTGTCTGTGGAGGACTCTGAAGATGTGTGGATATTCGTGGTGTTGGTGTCAGGTTTCCTGCTGATCGGAATAGGAGGCTACCTGGCTTACCGGAAAATTAACGAGCTGTTGGCGAATATCGGCCTGATCCCCGAGCTCAGAGATGGATTGCACCGTGCTGTGAATTTACAGACTCAAATAATTGTCAAGATGAATCGTAAGCTTGGGCCTTTGGCCAAGATTCATTCATTGGCACAGAAGATGGATGCCAGCAAGGATAGAGTGGACACATCAGCACTAATTGGGATAGTTTAATGTCAATTATTGGGATTTTGAGAGGTTGAGGACCAACAAACTGTAAGACAGAGAGAAAATGATCTCTGTCTGGCCCCAAAACGATTTCTAATCGGAATCTGGCGCCCTTGAGTCTGCAGGGCTCCAACGAAAACTCCCCCCTCAGAAGATATGTGGAATGTGCCGTCGCTATGGCAACTCAACACTGTCTCCTATCCCAGCCTGGGCGGGACTGCGGGAAGGCCGCTGAAACGTTCCAGGGTCACTGCCACATTCCAACCCTCAATGCTCCTCCCCCTATCCACACTGAGGTGACATGTGCTGCTTATCGTGGCTGCAGGAACTGAAGTGGGGATAGTCCCAATCCACCACCCCACCTAGTGGACACATGTTGTGTTGTCTGAAGTCTGTTGCATATCTGTCTGAGGTGTTTTTTTTTTTTTTTTTTTTTTGCAGAGCAAAGTTACCCTCCCTATGGAGGATAACTCTGAAGTGCCTTTTTTTCCCTTCACCTGAACCAATCCTCATGTAAACCCTCTTTTCTCTATTAAGGTAGCACGACTCAGGGTTGCGAATGACCACAGTCACTAATTCTTGTCATGTGTCTTGCCCATGTATTTCTGATCTCTGAATTGTGTTTATTGAAACTCTAATTTCCCTCTGGGATTAATAAAGCATCTCTGATTGATTGATTGAGTAATAAAAATCAGCCACACTGGACTGATGATGATAAGAAATACGTTACCTCATAGACATTGAACTGATTCTGCCCTCGAGACAGCTCTCTGTAGCTGGTGGTGAACTCTCCTATGAAGTCGTGGCTGCAGACAAAAAAAAAGAGAAATAAAAACGCCCACACAGATGAGGACGAGAACAGATTTCATAATCCGAGGGAAATAGTTGTGATTTTTTGTCCATCCACGTTTCCTTTTCCATCTCTGGTCCACCAGATCTTCTACACTCTACAATTGATGTGCTGCTGAAACACCAAGACATCTACAATAACCCTCTTTGACAAAGTCAAGAAGATTTTACCTGCAGAATTTGTTCAGACTTGGCATTCAATTTCTTTTTGACATTTTGGAGGTATCGGTTTGAATCATAATGTGGTTATCAGCCCAGTCGAGGCTTTTTACCTTCCATCTCGATCCCAATCATAGACGTCTACTTTCACCGTCCTAAAAATAAACATAAACAAATGGGAAGAGAGTGAAACTGTTTTCTGTGACTCAGCTCTTTACCACATCATCTTCTGTCAATAAAAAGAACACCAAGTTCTGTTTTAAAAGAGAGAGTAAAAAAAACCCGATCTTTTCCCTCCATCTCGCCGGGAGCAGATGGAACAATTACATATTCTCAGAATAAATAATAAATCAGGCTGAAGAGGATTGTTGGCGCAGTCGGTGCAGGTTATTACCTGAACTCTGCGCTCAAACTAGTTTCCAGCCTGTGGGAATGAACAATTTCACATGTAAGAGAGGGTAATGAATAAAATATTCCACGTTTGCATGCATTACCGTGTGGAGAGTCGGACACAAGGTATGTTGTTGAGCTGTGTGAGATGAACGGCACATCATTTGGCTAAAATGTTTCAGCTTATTGAAAGTCATTAGCATACTAAGCGGGGACTTGGGTTTGCACAAAGTCCTTCATGTAAAGACTCATAACTCTGAATCACCTGTGAGGACAAAGTGAATTAGCTTCTACTGTATTGTGGGACAAAACACACGAGTTACTGTTCCAGTTGTAGATGGTTCGTTTTCTAATGTCGGAAAAGAAACTAGTTCTCTGCCTACAAAGATGTGTCCTCAGACAGAATGTTGGCTTCAATCTGTCATTATGAATTTAAAGCATGCTGCTTAATAGGGTATGCAGATGAATCAGATTAAATAGACTAACTGTGCATGCATTAGCAGTCAGAAGATGGTTGCAATTTAGAACTTGTTTTGACGAAGCTTTCAGCTCTTCGTGTTGCTTCTGACGTGCTTTAAAAATGTGCAACCTCACAAGGTGGAACGCTTTGCCAAGAAACATATAAAATAATGTTCATCTTCACCGTGCACTCGCTGATCCTGATATGTCTCTGATAGAGTCAAGCATTTAGGTAAAAGGTTTGTCGCTGTATCCTAGAAGGGATCATTTTAATAAGTTATGTCAGACGTCTGCAACCTGCAGCTCTGGAGCCAGACGTGGCTCTATGGACCTTACACAATGGCTCTTAATTACAATAAAACTCAACTTGAACTTAATTTACTTAGATTAGACCTTCATTTGATTCCCTGCTAACTTTGTTCATGACCCTTTCTCTTTTCTTGACATGAAAGTGGCATGAAACGTGTTATGCATTTAGCAATTAGCCCTTTTGGACGCGTCCAAGAAGCGAAGGTTTATGTTTCGAGTCTATTTTTTTACATGCCACGCTTCTAAAACACGTCAAATGCCACATTTTAGATCGAGGCAGACAGTAAGTCAAACATAAAGGCAGTGAAAAACATCCGGAAACCTTCAAAATGAATATGTGCAGTAAGTACGTCATTTCCTGTGAAACCCCATAGGTAATGTACCGCAGACCTTTTTGGAAACATGCAGCTGTCTTTCTCATTGCTTGTTATTGTGAGTGGACTTCTAAAATCATGTGTGGTGGTAAAATTCTCCCGTAATTTTGTGACCTCACAGGATCATCTCTGTGGAAAGCTTTCACTCCTGTTTCACGTCAGAAATGCTCCCAGTTGAAAGGGAGCTCGCACGTTCGCATGTGGCGGAATGAAGGGGTCGATCTCTTTATGGAAACTGCTCTGGCTTTCATCTAAAGCAGGTAATATACTGACTTCTCATACTCAATGCAATCTAATGATGTATGTTGCCAACAGTATTGGGACAACTATCGTTACACTCATTCAATCTTCAATGACATCCCATTTTTAATCCGTAGGATATAAAATGGGATTGGTCAAGCCTTTGCAGACACAAAAGCTTTAGCTTGTCTGGAACGGCTTTGCGCAAGGTGTAGGAGGTCAGGCATTGGTGTTGGACAAAAACTGGCTGGATCACAGTCTTCACCATAAATTGGGGTGAAGGCCAATCAAGGTTCTGTACACCTACTTTCATGTGTTGGAAAACCTAAATGCATTGTCCTGGAAGGGTGTTCCAGTAGTTTTTAGTGAACTTCTGTGAGATTAAAGGAGCAATGTGTAAGAATTCTACAGTGAAATAATCACAAAACAGTTTAAAGTCTAAATCATGTCGGAAGGCAGGTGACACTGACACAGATTTAATTCTCAGCCAGCTAAGCTCACCCCTCAGAAGCCATCAAGGCATCTTTTTGTTTAACTCTGTTAGGTGAAGCAGGCTAGATGCTAACAAAAATATCTCAAACTACTTTTTCAAATACCAACAATTGGAGATCCCAGTCAAATGTTTGTGTGAAGTGAATAATGAGTCAATCGTGGCATTTAACTTCCTTTAATGAGCCTTTCAGAGCTGTAACTACAAGATGACAAACAACACCCTTCCTGAAATGCTAAAGATAAACCACCATAATAAGTGAAGTAAGTGCTCCTTACCCTAAAACACTCAAGAGTGTTGGCACCAGACATGATAATGCATTTATCTACTTATCAACTTACTGTGCATAACTCATCTTTGCTTGTCATCGAGAATTTTCTGGTGCTGATTCGTAACTGACAACAGCCATGAAACTCACGGAACGACAGTGAGGAAGTAATGTTTAGCTCAAGAAAATGAACTGCAGTAACCACATTTAACCACATGGTGTCATTCTTACAAATTGCTCCTTTAAAGTGACGGGGCAGTACATACCAAAATCACGGCAAACAAACGCTATTTTTGTGTTCGAGTTTGACCTTAACTCATTCACTGCCATTGACGACTAAAGTCGTCATTTTAGATCCAACTGTTCACTACCAATGATGACTAAAGTCGTCATTTGCTTTTTTTTTACTGTTTGAGCATCAGAACAAGCCCCCGCGCTGAGAGAAAAAACATCTCAGCCCTGAAGCCGATCTTCATCTGCATACGTCACACGCCACATGATCAGGAAGCAGACCATCCATGTGTTAGGAGATCTTTTTGGGCCGTTCCTATAAAAAAAAGTGAGGCACAAACCAGAAAAGTGTCTGCCGATCACAAATCAACAACAGATTATGAAAGAACGGATAACGCTCGAAACACATGGATTCTTCCTGATGAAAGAGGTGAGTCTCCTCTTTGTTTTGGTTGTTTTGGCATCGACATAATCCTAGCGCGTAATGTTCTGTGACTCTTAAAAACAGTAAAAACGGTGAGAAACGCTGGCAGCGAAGGCCGTTAGCGATCAGGAAACGGCTGGCAGTGAATGAGTTAACAATTGATGACCTTTAGGGTCAAAAATCCCTGGGAGCACAACCTCCAGCAAAATGACAAGAACATCAGACTCCCTTTCATCGCTGCACTGTCATAAACTGTAGGCCAGAATAACTTAAAAATGAAAGTTCTACAGCTGCCTTAAAACTTGAGTCATGTCAACTTAAATGAACACTTTCTTTCAACTCTTTATGTCAAGTTGTACAAATATCATAAATAATAACTATGGTTTGTTTGAATATTATATTGTGAGTCAAAACAACTAATCTTATTAGATTATAAAGTGGAAAAATCATTTTTGTCTTGTTAAACATATACACTATTCAACATTATGTTAACTGATAAATTTGAGTTAGACACGTATGGTTGTCCATTCATTTTAAAAGTTTTTGTTAACTGAACAAATAGATTAATTGCATGAACTCGTGTTATCAAAACGGCAGCTGTCGTGCCAATACAGGCCAACGGTGAAGCAGGAAGCTAACAACAACACTGAAAAACGCTGGCTAACTCACGCCTCATACACAACACAGGGAGCTGAGTCCTGAGCATTTAGGGAGAACTACGACTTGAAGTGCAGTGGAGTGAAACGGCACAACGTTCTTATTCCTACGACCGCCCTCCTAACTTTCAGTGCCAACATGACAAATAACTCCACTTTTGGAACACTAAACAAAGCAAAAAACTAAGAACAACACAACCACCCACAATAAATGTGCATAAACACCTCAAATTAGAACAAAATAACTAAGAACATGACTACCCACGATGCACCTCACCTACTGCAGCTTTCACAGTGGGTGGGGTCATTTTTTAATCTATAAATTGCAGTTTTAAGTTGACTGAATGCACGAGAATGAGAAAAATATAATCATTTGTTGAAATAACAAGCAATTTTAAGTTTTCAATAACAAAACGCACAAAACTGAGTTTAACAATTAAAACTTAAAGGGACTTTATGGAGTTTAGAACTTTTATGCTCGCGATTGCTCCCTCAGGCCAAAAGCGTAACGGCAGCTTCAATAGTAGGCTCGTGCAGGAGGCGTGCATGCTGTACGTGCACACTCCTTAACAAAAATAATAGTTGAGACAGCCCCTTGTGTGTATGTGTGTGTGTGTGTGTGTGTGTGTGTGTGTGTGTGTGTGTGTGTGTGTGTGTGTGTGTGTGTGTGTGTGTGTGTGTGTGTGGCCCACAGGACAGGAGAACACGCAGCTAGTTAATTAAATAATTTGGTTCTGTACCTTTCTCTTCAGCACAGCCGACAAAGGTTTATGATGGGTCAGTCCTCCTGCATGCTCAGATCATTCCCTTCCCTTGCTTGAAAAATTGTTCCAAAATGAAAGTTGAACCCACATCTTTTCTATCTGTGGTTTCAATGCCATTCGGCGAGTCTCAAATAAAAATTTGGGCATCTTACTGTAAAAAAATATACCATTAATGTAAAAAAGAAACTCTAAATAAACTATGTTCACATCCAGAATTTAACCCAGGTCTTCTGTATGAAAGTCCGACATCTTACTAGGTGAGATACAGCGCCCGTGATGTCCTTTGTATCTGTAACATTTATATCCTTGATGACAGCTGAAACAACGTTCAAAGAACGGTTCGGAGGGAAAATGGCTATTTTGTTGCTAATTTGCAGGAAATATCTAGAAGAAAGTTCTACAGAAAGTAGCTAAGGGTCCTCAGAAATGTAGCTAGCTTTGTCACTAGGCGTTAGAAACAGCGACAAAGTCGCTGAGTTGGCACTGCCTCTCTCTGCTGCTAAAGCTACTGATAGCAAATGCTACGGGCGATGCCTGAGCGTGAACGCGCGTGAAGCAGCCAGCTCGACCCGAGCATCGCTCTTTTTCTGTGATTTTACAGAAAAACAGGCAATCACCGTAAAAATGCCAGGGCTCATTCTACAGGACCAGGGCATTGCAGGAGAATGTATGAAGAAGACATTTATTATTTCTATACATCTTTTGGCTGTCAAACTTCCATAATGTCCCTTCAACAGGGAGACTTTGGTGAAACAGAAAAAAATTTGAAACAACTTTTTGAGGCCATCTTTTTTTACAGTGTGGCGAAAGGTGAAGAAGTAAACGTGGAAAACAACGGTGTTTAAGAATGGCAAAAGTTTTGTAACAAATCAGTAACTGTTTTTGTCCTCACAGGAGGCATCTAAAATGGCGTCGCCCAGAGACTTAGACCCGCTCCCATGTATTTTAGACCAGATTTTTATGGTTACATGTTTCAAAGCCACCAATTTTTTCAACAACTAGGTATCATTTAATTCATTTTTAACACCATTTTGATGGATATTTCCAGAGATCCACACATTGTCTCTTTACGTGTCTAATAGATTGGTAAAATCAGTGCAGGGGCTTATCAATCTGCTGTTTTACCAGACAGAGTTATGAGAACAGCACAAGACAGCCATGAGGTGCATCTTTCACGCATGTATGCAGCATCTGTGAAAGACTATGAGGCCATTGCAAACACTGAGCACGGCGCAGCCTGATTGTGTATGTGTGCTGCGTTAAAACTGAGTCAGTCTCAATAACACCAGTGCTGGTCCCTGGGACAGCAGGACCGACTGCTGGCATTATTCTGACCGCCCCAGTAACAGGTGATGTCACACACTTTAAAGGCCACCTGCACCTTGTTGACACGGGAGTGTTCCCTTTCCCAGTTTAATCAGAGAAAATCTGCATAAAATTAAATTTATCAACACGTTTCTGAATCCAGTTCCCGACCTGTCGTAGTCGCCGTTGCAGAGAGCTCGTACAGGGATGGTGAAGGACTGCCACACCGGGTTCAGCGTGTTCTTGATCACCTCTGTCTTGTGGCAGATGGTAAATCTGCAGAGAAAAATACCAGCTGTGAGGCCCCAAAAGGGAAAGTGAATTTATACCGCTCACATCAAACCTGCAAAGGTAATCCAAGCTCCTCCGTCTTCCTTTGAAAAAGCTGCATTAAGCTTTCAAAGTTGTGTGTAATTGTTTAAGTATGTCTGGGAGACACATGAGGATAACAGATGAACTGTTTTTGTTATAAACATCAGGGAGGCACATCTGTGGAATAAAGTCAAACTCTTCTTCTTGGATTGTCGTGGCTGAATTGAGGCCACAGGCAGCTGAGGTGACTTTTGGAAAAGTGAAGATGTGATAAATGGTATCATGGCATCATGCTATTCTGTATGCTCACACATCTTTTCAGTTTATTGCCACCCCGCTCCTTTTTTCAGTTTCAAACCAGTGCCTCTGCTGAGGGTTCAGTGCTTAGTGGTTAGTAATGGTGGCACTCTGGGATAATTGCCTGAAGTGATTTTTAGCAATAGCCAAATCCTGCAGCCTCTAAAAGCTAAACAAGCCATGTTTACCTTTTTTTTCCCCCTTGCATTAGTTGATCTAATGCTTAATGCACCAACTTATTTTAGGGATTGTGAACATAAAGCTATAATGATATTACTGTTGTGCATATGTTAAGCCCATTAGGAATGATTTTAATGCACAACCGGAAATTGCTATATTAGTTTCAGCTTTGGAAAACCACCCTTGTTTCACCCAGGAGGACCAACACTATCCAGTCACATGGCAGTGATGCCATATCTCCGACTCCAGCAAAAGTATGAGAAAGCAGTTGATATTAGAAGTCATTATCAGTCTGCTGTCCCGGACAGCAGTAGCTCAGGTGGTAAAGCGGGTTTGCCCCATGATCGGAGGGTCATGGGATCGATTCCAGCTCCCGCCAGGGGTATTCTGCTGTTGTGTCCTTGGGCAAGACACCACCCAACTTGCCTGTGTTGGTGGTGGTCAGAGGGGCTGCCAGCATCAAATGGCAGCCTCGCCTCTGTCAGACCGCCCCATAGCTTACCATCACTAACGGTGTGTGAATGTGAGAGTGTGTGCAAGCGTCTTTGAGTGTCCTAAACAAGCACTGTATAAGTTTGATGATTATCATTATTATTATTATTATCTCTGCCAGTCTTTAAGAGTCACCTAAAAACCCACCACCTCCACTTGGCGTTCCCTGAACGTGTTTGAGTTTGGCCCTCTTATGTTGACTTTATTTCCTTGTTTTCATTGGTCTCTTTATCCTTTGTTTTACCCATTTGTTTCTACTTTAATGTTTTACCTTTTTTGCACTATTTGAATTGCTTTTATTATCGATTTATTCATCGTGTTTCACATTTCTTATGTACAATGTTCAGCGCCTTGGGCTTCCCGACAGGGTCACTGAAGGTGCTTAATAAATAAAGCTTTGATTAATTGATTGATTGATTGATTTATCATTCTGCATAGAGGCTACAACAGTAAAATGCAACTGGAGTTTGTTATTAACATACTTTTATATTAGACTAAAGAAGGTATTATTATACTTTGTAGCTAACAGGCTGGCAAAATGCTAAATGAGTAGTATTAATGCTAATGCTTAAGAGCTTATGGTCATGCCACTTCATCTAAATTTGTCATAGGCTATCATAAACAACATTAATGTGATGCTCCAGAGATTTTGAATTGTGAGGGGCAAGGAAAAACTTTATGACGGTCCAAATTAAACCTCTGTATCAGGGGAAGGCAACCCTGGTCCTCAAGTGTCCCTACACGTGATTCAGTGGTAGAATTAGTTTTGCAGAGGCCTGCTAATCTCCCACTTATTAAAATTGGGTGTGTTTAGATGGAGAAACGACTACATTTTACACACGTTTTCACACTAAAGATTCATTTTTGAGCTTCATTCAACCAAATATACGTGTTTGGGTCCAGATGCAGTAGAACAGTTGTGTTAAAGCAGATTGACTCTCTAAAATCTAAAGGTTTCCTTGCCTCAGTACATCAGATTTTAATCAGCAGCAGGTCATTAACAGGCTCCTGCAGAGCTTGATGGTTTGGTGATCACGACGGTGGCACAGGAGTTAAGTGCTCGTCCCGTAATCGGAAGGTTGCAGGTTCGAGACCCGCTCAGTCTGTCGCTGTCTTTGTGTCCTTGGGCAAGACACTTAACCCACATTGCCTGCTGGTGGTGGTCGGCGGGACCGGTGGCGCCAGTGCTCGGCAGCCTCGCCTCTGTCAGTGCGCCCCAGGGTAGCTGTGGCTACATTGTAGCTCATCCCCACCAGTGTATGAATGTGTGTGTGAATGGGTGAATGACTGATTGTGTTGTAAAACACCTTGAGGGGTTCCAGGACTCTAGAAGGCGCTATATCAAATACAGGCCCTTTACCATTTACCAATTAAATCAGGATTTTTGGAGCAGGAAAACAACCAAAATTTGTTGGGTGGGTCACTTGAGGAACAGGATTGCCCACTTTTCTACGGCAGGATTTGGAGTCTTACTCATTGATATTCGAACTTCTCGCCTCTGATTGGCTAACAGCCGTGCAACTCTTCCACTGTTTCCATTCTTTTTTCTCTAATGGGTGAAAAAATGTCAGATTGATGTTTCATCTCCTAAAAAATTACACAAGCCTGAACGTGTATGTCGTTGGGTTGCTAACACCATATCATTTTATTTATAAAGAACATTTAAATTACAGCATGAGAGTTGATCAAAGCGCCTTACAGAAGGTTGGACACAAACAGGACAAAACAAATCAAATAATAAAAATCAGGAACCGACCATTTTAAAACTATTCTGTAAGATAAGATCAATCAACTATAAGAATAATAAAAACACGATATAAACTGTGGCTCAATATCAGTAAAACAAAAGAAAGCGTTGTCCAAAAGCCAAATCGTAAAAGTGAGTCTTCAGTCTAGACTTGAAAAGCGAGACCATTGCTAAAGCTAATGCCAAAGCTAACGCTAAATGTTAGCTTATACTAGCTTAGAGCCGCTCTCCTCCCTGGACTGAAACCGATTTGGGAATCACAAACTGAGCATTTTTAACAGTTTTAGAAGTTTGGAGCACATTTTTACTGTCAACTGTCCTTTTGCATATTTAGAAAGGTATGTAGAATAAAATCTAAATCTCTAGAAAAGAATCAGAGGTGCAGATGAACACTTAAGCCCAACTGAACTGGCCACACTCACGTTCCATCCTCGTTACTCCGGTAGAAAACCAGGAAAGGGTCGGACTTCCCAAAGAAGTCTTTCTTATCCAGTTTGTTGGCACACAACTGCATTGTTGCAATATCCTGCCAAATGAGACAAGGACTTTTCAATGTAATGATAGTGGCGCTATTTCATTCCTACAACATCTTCTCGTTAGGAACTTCAAAAGTCGGAGGAGATTGGAGTAACTGGCACTGAAAGAAGTCCTTACACAATGATGATGCAAATGACCCCAGCTGGAGCACGTTAATAGGGGGTCCATGAATATGTTAGAGCCATGTGTGTGTGTGTGATTTTAGTAGAATTATACATTTTATTAGTGGGGAATAAATCTTGTTAGGAAATGTTCGCAATAACATCAGGCATGCAGAGGGGAATGCTTCATCCATATGTATGAACGGCTATAGCAGTTAATGAGGAGCTGTTTTTCCTGCTACTGTGCTGAGATGCCTGGGACAACAGACATTGGAAGGAAAAAAGGAACAATAGATAGAATGATAAATAATTAGTCGATTTCTCCAGAGGGATGGCATCATGGGAAACCTACGCCTGCCACTGACAGCATTTGGATCTTGTTAAGAGCAGAACCTCCCAGTGTAGCGATGGTAAACACAACTAAGGTAAGCCTGTTCATATAATGCTCTCTGGAGGACCTGGACACACACAATAACGCTGGGGTTGGGGGGGGGGGGGGGGGATCTGGAAGGATCTGACTATCTTGCTATCTTGTTGGTTTTAACATATCGCTGTGTCCTCGAAACTGTCAGAATGATGAAGAAAGTGTCTGACAGCGGAAACTCATGCTGGAAATTTATCCCCAGTGTGGAGAGGTGCAGGAAACCAAATATAACATGCTTAACCTTAAAGGGAGCTGTTGGGTGAGGGATTTGGATACAGTGATTATCTAGTTTGGTCATTGGATAGTTTCATGCTTTCCGCAATTCGGCTAATTACATGTGTGGGGATGTGTTTCAGTGTGTTTCAGCTATGAAAAACAATGCCAATGGCAATTTTCAGTGTGTGTGTGTGTGTGTGTGTGTGTGTGTGTGTGTGTGTGTGTGTGTGTGTGTGTGTGTGTGTGTGTGTGTGTGTGTGTGTGTGTGTGTTTCTGTGCACTGACCCTGCAGTTACTGAGTTCCTCAGCAGTCAAGATTATGACTCCACACTTCTTCCCCGGAATCCCACTGAGAGAGAGAGAGACAGAGAGAGAGAGACAGACAGACAGAGAGAGAGAGAACCGATGCATGAATAATAAAAGCGGGATGCAGATGTCATTCAGGTGATAAGATATTACTGCCAGCATACGGCTTCTACTTCATATCTGCACTTATTCTTAAACAGACTAAAAAAATGGACCACAAGTGGAACCGGGTTGATGTTGCCAACAATAAGTCAGCTTTCACAGCTCTAACAAACAGCTTCCTGTATGTGAGTCACTCTAATAAAGCAACATTACTTTGGGAAATCAGAAAATGCCTTGTAGTAACAGCTAACACTCACAATTCATATAATTCTATATTGTTTATAGTTTTTTGGAAACCTGTGCTGACATCTTTACAACTTTTTAAACTTCACATTATTTGGGTTTAAAGAGCAATAAGTAAGACATCTACAGTGAAATAATCACAAAACAGTTTGACGTCTCAGTCGGCTGGGGGCTTGTCAGTTGTTCTCCTTTCTAAAACACTAAAGATGGATGTAGTTACTGTTTACACTCTTGTGAGGTTGCTGTGCCAAGCTCAGTGCCGGCATTCGTAGTTCAACACCAAGTGCTAAAATCTCCAAAGTTGTTTAAAGAACTGAAGGCAGTAAACAGAAGCGACCCAGAAGTTATTTCTTGTACCATTAAGAAGCCATGACATGTTTTTGTTGTACTCTAATATTGGGTGAAGTGGGTTAGGGTTATAGGCTAAAGTTGAGCTAACAATGCTAAAAGTGAATTAGAAGCAAATAGTCAGCTCTAAAAATATCTCAAGCTAAACAATTGCCAACAACTGGATATTACAGTGAAATGTATGTGTGAGGTAAATAATGAGTCAAACATGGCATTTTACTTGCCTTAATGAGTTGTTATGCAACTGCAAGCTAATAGCAAGACGGCAAACAACTCTACTTCCTCTATGCCAGAGACAACCTACCGTAATAAGTGTAGTAAGTGCTCCCTACACCCAGGATTTCTAACACTAGATATGACGATGTATTTTTCTGGCACTGATCCGTAACTGTCAACAGCCATGAAACTCACGGAACAACTGTAGAAAAAGCCACCTTTTGTTCATAAACATAGACAGCAGTAATCCAATCTAACCACAAGATGCCATTCATACTTCATTCTTCTACTACTACTAGACTTTATTTATATAGCACCTGCACATGGCCCAAGGACCAAACAAAGCGCTGCACAGCAGAAATAAACATAAAAAATAAAAACACATAAAACCATTTAAAAACCAACAAAAACATGTAGATAAAATCTAGGTGGGGCAGCAAAAAAGTGCTAAGCCATCCGTTAACGAGACTCTTCTTGGTTAAAAGCTAAAGAATAAAATTGTGTTTTCAGCTTGCTTTTAAACTTGGCGAGCGTGGTGGCCTGTTTAACACATGTAGGTAGCTCATTCCAGAGTCTCGGCCGCAGCACCGAGAAAGCACAACCCCCTTGAGATTGTAGTCTGTGTTTAGGAACAACCAACGGTCCTTGCTGTGCTGACCGGAGGTTCCTTGAGGGAACATAAGGATGGATCAGATCCAATAGATATCGTGGAGCCAACTCATTTAAACATTTAAAAACAAACACCAGAACTTTAAAAAAGAATTCTTACACATTGCACCTTTAATATTTTTTTATCCCCGAAATGTGCTGGCTCTGCTATTTACAAGATGGTGCATCAAAACTGGTCTCACGCTTGAAGGTATTTTTTATAGCCAGTTTGTTTAAAAGTATTTAATGCTGCAGCACTGGACAGCTGCTCAATCACAGTAAACATGTAGAGCAGCACATGGTCATTTCATTTATCAAACAAATCTTTCATGACATCTTTTGACTTTAATGATCCCCAAAGACAGTTGTTGTCATGAATGGAGTTTGAAGAACCAACATTTTTAATTTGGACGCAGTGTCATGTCCTGTGTCCCTTGTCTTTTCTTAAATTAAGTAAATTCAACATGTCATTTCTTAAAGTGTAGTACGTTCAACTAATATGCATGTGTATATATTTTTTACTTTGATAAAATAAATTTAACTGCTAATTTTGTAACAACGAAGTGCAAGAGAACAGATGTTTTATTTTCATGGTCCATCAGTTCAACAGTAGGCGGCTAATAAACAGACTAGTTGTATAATAGGAGAAGATGGCAGTAAATGGAGAAAAAGCTGAGGGAAATAACTGCTTTTAATGTTTGGACAAAGGGAAATATCCACAGTAAGAGGTAGAAGAGCAGCCATAATGCTTCTGGTTTGAAGGCATTTATTCACTTCCAACCTGATGCACAAAAGACAAACAGAGCAGCGTTAGCCTGTGAGTGAGCCACTGCTTTCAGTGGTTAAATACTCCGCGGGGTGTTTGCAATGATAGAAAATCACAGAAAAATGATTCAATAGGCTGGAGATGGAATGACTCAAATAGATGACATTTTCTGTTAGTTATTACGTAAATGTCTAAAATTCTAAGTAGTTTTTAATAAAATTAATACACAATAACAACAGCCACTAAAGTGCAATATAACTTAGAAAAGAAAACAAAAAGAAATGTCTGTTTTTTTTAGCAGAATGACTCATTTTTGCACGTGCATCCTTGCTTTCCAGGCTGCTGTGTTCCTTCTTGCAAGTTTCAAGGTTACAGTCTGTAATTGTTGTTTCATCCCTTTTTGTTGTTTTCCTTCCATTTAAATCCAGACTGAATGTAAAGTTGTGACAACAAAGCGATTGTGGTTGAAGGACAATTGACTGAACTTAGACAGAAGAGGTGGAAATTGAAGAAAAAGATTACAGCTAAGAGTGAATGTCCTGATCGGACACCGCCAGAGGAAGAGAAAGTGCAGATTAGGAGCGAAGGGAGAGAAATAAGCCGATATTTTTTGTAGACAGAAGGACACAAAAGAAAGGAGAAAACAAAGTAAAAATGCATAAAATTACACACTTTCAAACCTATAATTTGGAGAAAAAGTCAGACGTATTCAAATCAACATGAACATGTTGATAAAACCTCTTTTGATTTCATCGGGTTTTGGAAATTGGCTTCGTGACTCAGCCTGTTTGAGAGATGAACAAAACAGAAGCTTTTTGCATTTAATCTGACAACTGAGGTGCTTCCATGAGCCGGGAACCAGGAACGGTCCCTTCCACCAGAAGCAGCATCCTGGATTGTCAACACAAGGCAGGTTGAGTTCCAGAGCCCAACTGTTCTGCCGCAGCAGAAACTAAGAGCCAACAGACAAAACTGTGGTTGTTCGCCCAACATCTGCCAAACATCAGTGGGCCAGCGCCCGCAGCAGCAAGTATCAGAGCCAGGTGGGGTCTTTTGTTTTTGCAACCCATCTGCTTTAAGGTTTGAAGTGTTTTCCAGACTGATATACTTCATTGAATCTCAAAATGAAAAAAAGAGGGTTATCTTATTTTGTGATTTTTTTTCTCCACTCAAACGACCTGGCTGCAGACCTCCACCGTCAGGCTGCTTCCAGTAGAGGCTCCACTGTCAGGATGGGAAATGCACGGGATACATTACAAAATAAAACGGCAAACATACTTACGCTTGTAATTGATAGGTTTCAATATAAAATATTACGTAAAATCTATCAATTATTTCTCTATAGTTCTTATGTAGTTGTCATTAAACATACTTACGGTTGTAATTTTTCAAAATGAATTAACGAATGGCTGGGGTAGGTTTCAACATAAAACGCTAACATACGCTAACATACTTCCGGTCAACACATTCTCACACCCAAGGCGTTAAAATATGATGCGTGTGACCAAGCCTCAATATATGACGATTCGGTGCGCCCCAGCGCGTCAGGAGACAACGATCAGGGAGAAACAGCTGACGTAGCGTCCCAGAGCGTCGGTATCTGACGCCGATGGTGAGATGGACATTAGAACTACTTGTGAACTACTTGACCTTCCCCTCACCCCAATCCTAATCTTAAGGTCACAGTTTATGGACCTGAAGGTTAGGATTGGGGTGAGGGGAAGGTTAAATAGTGGAATAATGTTTGTGTGACCGTGCGCGTCAAACAATGACGCCAGCGGAGCCACGTGACCCAGCGTGTCCCTGATCGTCGTCTGCTGACGCGCTGGGGCATGCCGAATCGTCATATATTGACGCTTGGTCACACGCATCATATTTTGACACCTTGGGTGTGAGAATGTGTTGTTCTGGTCATCATATTTCTAAATAAAATCCCGAATGCTGTTTCAGTTGAATCGCTCTCCTCACAAACGCTTTTATTTTTTAATATTACGTAAAATCTATAAATTATTTCTCTATAGTTCATATATAGTTGTCATTTAATTAGTAAACCTTAGTTTTGTTAGTCATTTTTGTTGTAAGTTTTCCTTTACTGTTGCACAACGTGGTCATTTTGATATATTCTGTCATTATCTAAGACGTAATATTAAAAAATAAATGCGTTTGTGAGGAGAGCGATTCAACCGAAACAGCATTTGGGATTTTATTTAGAAATATGACGACCGGAAGTATGTTAGCGTATGTTAGCGTTTTGTGTTGAAACCTACCCCGGCCATTCGTTAATTCATTTTGAAAAATTACAACAGTAACTATGTTAAATGACAACTACATAAGAACTATAGAGAAATAATTGAAACCTATCAATTACAAGCGTAAGTATAAGCCGTTTTCCGTAAGTACGTTTGCCATTTTATTTTGTAATGTATCCCGTGCATTTCCCGTCCTGACAGTGGCGGTCGTCCTGACAGTGGCGGTCGTCCTGACAGTGGCGGTCGTCCTGACAGTGGAGCCTCCACCGGAAGCAACCTGACAGTGGAGGTCTGCAGCCAGGTGCCTCTCAGCGGTTCTAGGGGCAGGGCCAAAGGGGCACTGGCCCCTTTCCTAACACACATCTCTTCTTGGTGCGATGAGCAGATTGCGGTTCCGGTTGAGTGAACGCTGGCGCGTCTCGCTGCCGCTGCTCGCTGGCAAACAAACTTTTTGTATTTTTTTTTCTTCTTTTTCACCCTGGTCACATCCCTGTGTCGGTGAAAACTCATTTTCACCTACCTGCTCAGCTTGCGTTCTGGTTGCACATCACCACCTCCCTGCTCCACTCCATAATGTGGTCCAGCAGGATTTCTGTGTGCCTCGCACTGGCCTGGATCATCCTGTCGCTCATTCTTCTGTCCGTGGATGGCCTTCTCCAGTACTCGGCGGCGGAGCTCTTCAACCTCCGCTTTCGCTACTCCGGATCTCCACCACCAGCTCTGTGCCTCTTCCCCGACATCACCTTCCAGCCTCGCCGTCGGTATATCCATTGGGGGTCCCGGCGGAACCTCCATCTCGACGGCTCCAAAGGAATACCCTCCTTCTGGTCCACGACTAGCCGGCGGCTACCCAGGAATACCTGCCGAGCTGCCGACTCCAGCGTGTTAGCCCGGCTGGCTAGTCGGACTAATGCTCCTGTCGCCAGGGACTTCCGCACTGCTAATTTTGGTCTTCTCAACATTCGCTCCCTCTCTGGTAAAGGACATCTCCTCCAAGATACCATCAGTGACCATAAGCTAGACTTTCTTTGTCTGAACGAAACATGGCAACAACCCAGCGATTTCTCACAACTCAATGACTGTACTCCTCCCGGATTTGTTTACCTCTCCAAACCCCGTGGGTCGGGCCGCGGCGGTGGTCTCGCGATACTGTATCGCGAGACTTGGAAGGTCCTTCCCGTAAACCTTCCTCCTCTCACCACTCTGGAATGCCTCGCCTGTCAACTCTCCGGCCCGACCCCCACAATAATTGTCACTGTTTATCGTCCCCCCAAGTTCAGCCCTGAGTTTTTAAATGAACTCTCTGCTCTTTTATCCCATCTGTCCGCCCTTTCCCCAAATGTAATTTTACTTGGTGATTTTAATATTCATATGGACAATGTGGCCCTCCCCCTCAGCAAAGACTTCTCCTCATCTTTGGACAGCCTCAGTTTTCATCAATATGCCAATTTTCCCACTCACATTAAAGGTCACACCCTGGATTTAATCTGCTGCTCCGGCCTGACCCCCTCCAACTGTACAGCTGACCCGCTCCCTTTCACGGACCACTTCCTCATCTCCTTTTCTGTTCCCCTCCGTCTCTCCATCATCAAGTCACCACGTATCATTTCTTTTCGTAATATTAAGGACATTGATCTAGCCTCCCTGTCCTCCAGTTTTGCCACCTTGACCCCTAATTTGTCCTCTACTCCCGATGATCTTGTCATTCAGTACAATAACGGTCTGGTTTCTATCCTTAATTCATTTGCTCCCATCAAATCCCGCTCTGTATATTTTACTCGGTCTGCTCCATGGTTCACCCCTGCCCTTCGCTCCTTGAAAGCTACCAACCGGAGGCTTGAAAGACTCTACAAGAAAACCGGTCTCACCATCCATAAAGACTTATATTCTGCTCAGATTTCTCTCTACAAGGACTCCATCTCCCATGCCAAATCTCAGTATTACTCCGGTCTCATCTCGTCCAACTCCAGCAACACTAAAACATTATTTTCCATCATGAACAGCATTTTTCAGCCTCCCGACTCCTTACCCATCCATCTTTACTCTTCAGAAACCTGTAACTCTCTCCTTCAGTTTTTTAATGAGAAGGTCAATAGAATCCATCTCTCTTTACCTCATTCCTCCCCTCCCTCTCCTGATTTATTTGAACCCACCATTCCGTTCTCCTCCTTTGAACTTCCCCATCCCTCAGAAATATTAGATTACATCACCAAATCCAAACCTTCCACCTGTCAACTGGACCCTATTCCAACTGTTTTAGTTAAATCCTGCCTTTCTTCTCTGCTCCCTTTTATAACAGCCATTATTCATTCCTCACTATCCTCTGGTACGGTCCCATCCCTATTCAAATCCGCTTCAGTCAGCCCTATTCTAAAAAAACCTGGTTTAGATCCCAATGATTTCAATAACCTCCGTCCCATTTCCCATCTTCCCTTCATTTCCAAAGTCCTAGAGAAAACTGTTGCATCTCAGCTCCATTCCCATCTCACCCGCAATAACCTTTATGAACAGTTTCAGTCTGGCTTCCGTCCCCACCACAGCACAGAAACAGCTCTCATCAAGATCACTAACGACCTACTCATTGCTGCTGATTCTGGTTTAATCTCTATTCTTATTCTCCTCGATCTGAGTGCGGCCTTTGACACCATTTCTCATCCCATCCTCCTTAATAGACTCTATTCCTTAGGCATCACTCACACCCCCCTCCGCTGGTTTCAATCTTACCTTACTGGCCGCACTCAGTTCATCCAGTTAAAATCCTTTACCTCAGAACCCTCCCCAGTCAAGTCAGGTGTGCCCCAGGGCTCTGTCCTGGGGCCCCTCCTCTTCATAGTATATCTCCTCCCTATCGGCAAAATCTTCCGCAAATTCAATATCCAGTTTCACTGCTTTGCAGATGACACCCAGCTCTACATTTCCAGTAAGCCCAACTCAACTCTCCCACCATCCTCCCTTACACTCTGCCTCTCTGAAATCAAATCATGGTTCACCTCTAATTTCCTCAAACTCAACGGCAATAAAACTGAACTTCTTCTAGTTGGCACTAACTCCACCCTCTCAACATCTGACAGCTTTTCTTTAACTATTGACAGTGCCACAGTCTCCCCCTCACCTCATGTCAAGAGTCTGGGTGTCATTCTCGACAGCTCCCTTTCTTTTCAGGCTCACATTAATAACTTAATTCGGTCAGCATACTTCCACCTACGTTCCATAAACCGTCTTCGTCCCTCACTGACCCCTCACACTGCCGCCATTCTCGTCCACAGCCTCGTCACCTCCCGTCTCGACTATTGCAATTCACTTCTTTATGGTCTCCCCAACAAACTCCTTCATAAACTGCAACTGGTCCAGAATTCAGCAGCCCGTATTATCACCAGAACCCCTTCCTTTCACCACATCACGCCGGTTCTCCAGCAGCTCCACTGGCTCCCAGTTAAATTCAGGCCCATCTTCAAAATTCTCCTCCATACCTTCAAAGCAATCCACAACCTCTCTCCTCCATATATCTCAGACCTTATAAGTATTCACACCCCGTCCCGTTCACTCAGATCTTCTTCTTCCATCCATCTTGCGGTTCCTTCTGCCCGTCTCGCTACCATGGGGAGCAGAGCTTTCAGCCGCTCTGCTCCTCGACTCTGGAACTCACTTCCCCCAGACATCAGGAACATCGACAGTTTTACCCTTTTCCAATCAAAACTCAAAACACATATGTTTAAATCTGCCTACAACCTCTGATTTTATTGAAATGTTTCTCTCTGTTTTTTCTTCTTTGGGTTTTATTATTGTTTTATTGTATTTTATTACGTGTTTTGTGTAAAGTGACCTTGGGTGTCCTGAAAGGCGCTTTGAAATAAAATGTATTATTATTATTATTATTATAGGTAGGTACAATTCAAAAGCCAAGCAATAGTAGTGGTAAGGGGCAAAATACTAATTTCTAGCATGAAATTTTGTGTGAGGATGTTAGACTAATGCTTCCTCTGTAAGAGGTTGCCTCTTGATGGCCCCATACTCCGAAAAATCCTGGATCCGCCACTGGCTCAAGCTGGTGTTCTTTTAATGAGAAGGTGATAAAGCTCACTCAGGTGGGCACTGATGTTTTACCTGTTTCTGCGTGTGTGTTAGCAAAGTATTCATGAAACAATGAGCAGATTTTTGTGAAATTTCAATCCCAAGCACACTATAGATGACTCATGATTGGAAGCGTGCCTCCAACCGCTGTGAAAGCAGGAAGGTGGGTGTTGTGAACAAATGATTACATTAACGTGACGGGACCGTAAATATCAGTGGGGACAAATCTGTAAAAATGAGCAAAGTGCAACACAAATGAAAATTACCTTGACAAAATGTCATTTCATTTTCAAAATAAGACTTATATTGAAGAAACATTTTATTTTTTTTTAATAATACGCTTTGTCTTTGCATAAGTAGATGAATGATTTTTAAAGCCCCCAGTGTCACCTGCTGCACTTGTCAGGTCCATTTCTATGATTTCCCTGAACAAATTTCCTTTGGAATCATTTAGTGGGAGGTTTTTAAGCTTAGTCATCCGGGAGAACAAAGAACCGATAAAACCCCAGAAAAGGTCATTGCCAATTTGATTAATAATTCAGTTCAGCTCAATTTTTTTAATGGTTTGAAAGAAAAGTAAAATGAAATAACCTTACACCTTCTCCCATGTTAATCAGAATCCATTAACATCTTTTATGCATGCCCCCCTCGTGTTTTCTCTTTTCCCTCCTTCATTTGGTGGTGGTGGAAATGGAGGTACCTTTTAAGATTTCCATCTCCTGTCTTGAACTTTTAGAGAAAAAGAAACCATATAACCCAAAACAAAACCAGAAGGAAACAGCTGCTGGTCACGGAAGCGGAATATTCCAGCTTTGTTCTAATTCTGTTGCACGATGAACAGCAGGATGCAAAAACCGGCCTCGTTGAAATGCGGCTGACAGACTTATTGTGCTTTGATATTGAAGGACAAGAAAAGGCAGCTAGACAGAACAGACACAAGATGAAGGAATTGGTCAAAGGATTTGGCCTTGCAAATAAAAAGAAACAGACTTAAGGACCTGCAGAAAAGGAGGGAGAGGAGCGTGTTAGTCATTTACGCCTTTGCCTCTTAAATCCACAGCCTTGCATGACGTACTTCTCAAATCGATGGATTCTCTCGCTCACGCTGACTCCCCAGCTGTAGCAGGCAGCAACAGTGAGGGAATTATTTATGGATTTACCTACACAGTGTTTCCAGCTGCACGCCCGCCAGCCAGCCCACCGGAAACAACAAGTGCTTGGACTCTGGAGCATCTGCCCGAGCCCTTGCTGCTCCAAAACAGCAGAATAATAATGGCCTGCTGTGCAGGCGCTAGACTTTACAAGCATCTCACTTTTTTGCTTCTCTCATAATGAGTCGCCCCAAAGGCCAAGGAGACTTGTTAGATTCCAGTGTTTGAGTTACTGCGAGCTTGATTTGAAAGAACTCAGTTGATCCGATCTGATAGAAAACATTCTGCTAAGTCTTTCATTCCCGTCCACTTGGAGCTGCTTCATGAGCAACAAGCTGATATGTCACCCATGAAGACAGTGGGAGGGTTTAAGAAAGATGAGACCCATTTGTGTTTTTTTGACTGAGACCTAAAGTAAAACTCCATTTTTGTTATCATTATTTTTGGGATTGAATTGGAAAAGGGAATGCCTACTGCGGGTCAGGGATGAGGTCCTGCCTCAAGCGGAGGAGTTTAAGTATCTCGTGGTGTTGTTTGTGAGTGAGGGAAAGATGGATTGGGAGATCGACAGGCAGATTGGGGCTGCATCTGCAGTCGTGCAGGTGTTGCACCGGTCTGTCGTGGTGAAGAGAGAGCTGAGTCGGAAGAGAAAGCTCTCAGTCTACCGGTCCATCTAACTTCTAACCGAGCTTTTGGTAGTGACTGAAAGAATGAGATTGTGGATTGAGTCCCTTAGAGATAGGTTAAGAAGCTCGGTCATCCGGGAGGTGCTCAGAGCAGACCCGCAGCACCTCCACATCGACAGGACCCAGGTGAGGTGGCTCATACATCCTCCCAGGTGAGGTTTTCTGGGCACGTCCAACTGGGAGAAGATCCAAAGGAAGACCCAGGATACGCTAGAGGGACTGTGCTTCTCGTCTTGTCAGGGAACGCTTTGGGATTCCCTCGGAGGAGCTGGCCCAAGTGGTTGGGGAGGGGGAAGTCTGGGCCACTCCGCTTAGGCTGCTGCTCCCGCCACCCGACCACAGATAAGAGGATGAAAATGGGTGGATATTTTTGGGATAATAGGATTATTTATCACAACATTAAATGTGAAAATTCTTATTTACTTTTGAACAATTTTATGAGCTATAATGTTTGTACAGTATGAAAATATAGAATCATAGCTTTGAAGTGACCAATCCGGAACATCCACCTGCATCCCAGGTGGTCTCTGTGGACTAGGACTCTAGCTCTAGAACGAGGCTCAACTGTAGTGTGGACCTCCATCTATCAATGTTTATGAATTTTGGTTGGTGTGTTTGTTTCCAAAGACGTTTCTTCTTATTCGTCTAGGCCCTTGATACTTTACGGTCTACGTCATGAATGGATGGAATTCACCAAATCCAAGTGTTTTGCTTCCAGGTTCAAGTAATGGCTTATACTTCCAAAAAAATGACATTTAATCAGTGCCAACAGTAATATTTATCGTTCGTTGTGCCCACTGTTGCTCTCAAAGGTTTAAAATAGCATAGCACAGCTCCTCTACCTTCTCATAGTTTCATACATTTTATTCTTAAACAAATTCCAAAAGAAAAATTATGGAAAGAAAACCAAGACAGTCGAGCAGTTTGTAAAAGAGATTAAAAAATGGCTACATGGATACGATGCCTCATACAGAACATAACAACATATACGCATCACTCTTCACCCAAAGAAATAACAACGTAAATGCGTTTCTCAACTTAGCAAACAGAAAGGCAACGGATACATCTCAGGCTCTAGAAAAACTCAAAAACAGGAAGACATTTTTTGAAGTTGCACATATATTATTACGGAATAGTCTAAAATATTTAATTGTTTGTGATTATAAACCAGAAAATTGTTCCAATCTAGTGAAGCTTCAATACAAAAAAAGCTAATTTCCTGATTTTCTTTCTAAAATGAGGAACTGCCAAAGTAAAAATTGGTCATTCAATCGTAAATTAGTCCAGCCTAAAATGCTCAAATGCTCTTCGGATTATTCAGAGCTGCAGATTAAAGGAAAGCCAAACAGCTACAAAAGTTTGACATGTGACTGAAGTAGCTTTAGTATAAAATCTACAAATGAACTACTTTCCAGATTTTCTTAGGTGTGTTCTTGCTGTGTCGTATCTCTAATTCTTGCTGTAGTTCTTTTTTAAAACACAGAGCAGTTTCGTTTACCTGTTTTCCCGCTACGTTTCGTTTGCAGCTGCAAACTTCCTCAGGCTGACGCTGATGGTGGCGTCACTTCCTTCTCTTTTTATCCGCGGGCAGCAGAGGACGTTGTTGCCCTCTGCTGCCCGCTCTCCCCTCTCCGACAATGCAACGGAGAAAGAAGTGGCGCCACCATCAGCGTCAGCCTGAGGAAATTTGCTGCTGCACACGAAACGTAGCGGGAAAACAGGAAAACAAAACTGCTCTGTGTTTTAAAAAAGAACTACAGCATGGAATTACTTTCCAGATTTCTTGGTGCAAACTTGAGGAAATGATTAAATAAATAGGATCTCCAAATCTTCCCCATCATGAGATAAATGAGAAAACAGCAAATATGTTTAGTGTTTTTATTTTAATGTTGAGTGGACATTTTTGGTTAAAAAAACTCTAAATAAGAAGATTACACAATGAAAAAGCTCATGAACAATAAAAGAGTGAAACTCATTAATGATTTACCTTGTATTCAGAATAAGGTTCATTTTTCATAAGTACTGACTCAACGGCTTTGAAATGCTATGAAAACATCCTAATCACAGGGTGAAAACATAGTAAGGTGTAAATGTGGTAAACAGTAAATTCTCCTAGCTCCTGGTAACCATTTCAACCCAACAGAAGAGAAATTCTGCAACAACGATTTTCTTTTTCTTTGTAAAGTAAATTTCTGCTCTTAGAGCTGAGAGATCTGCAGCAAACAGACCGTTTTGAGTGCAGCAAGTCCGCGGCGCATCCAGCCTCTCGCTTCATGACAGCTAAGATAGGCTCAAGTCCCCTGTGAACCAGAACGGGGAAAAGTGGATAAAATACATGGATGGATGGATCAAAGTCATCCTTTCCACTTGGAATCAGGACACGAGCACGGCATGTCGAGATAGCTAC